>NW_027204257.1:0-34789 GCF_024711535.1 Dipodomys merriami
CTAAGCCTAACCCTAACACTCAACCTCAACCTAGCCATCACCATAACCCCAATCCTAACCCTAACCCTCAAACTAACCCTAACCCTCACCCTCACTTTCACCCTAACCCTAACCCTCACACTAACCCTCATCACAACCCTAACCCTAATCCTAACCCTCAGCCTCACCCTCACCTTCAACCTAACCCTAACACTAACCCTCACCCTAACCCTCACACTAACAGTCACGCTAAACCTAACCCTCACTCTCACCCTAAACCTCACCTTAACGCTTACCCTCATCCTAAACCTAACCCTAACCCTAACCCTCACACTAAACCTAACCCTCACCCTAACTCTAATCCTAACCCTCAAGCTAACACTCACCCTAACCCTAACCTTACACCTCACCCTAAACCTAAACCTCACCCTCTTCCTAAACTTAACCCTAACCCTAACCCTCACAGTAAACCTAACCCTCACCCTAACCCTAATCCTAACCCTAACCTTACACCTCACCCTAAACCTAAACCTTACCCTAATCCTAAACCTAACCCTAACCTTCACCCTCAAACTAGCCCTTACCCTAACCCTAATCATAACCTTAACCCTCAACCTACCCTAACCCTCACCCTCACCCTAACCCTCACCCTAACCCTAACCCTCACCCTAACCCTAACCCTAATCCTAAAACTAACCCTCACTCTCACACTCACCCTAACCCTAACCCTAACCCAAAACCTCACAGTAAGCATAACCATCACTGTAACGCTCATCCTAACCCTAAAGCTCACTCTAAGCCTTACCCTCACCCGAACCTTAAACCTAACCCTGATCCTCACTCTAACCCTAAGCCTAACCCTAACCCTCACAGTACCCCTCTTCCTAACCCTAAACCTAAACCTAACCGTCACCCTCACACTAACCCTAACTCTAACCCTAAGCCTAACCCTCACACTAACCCTAACCCTCACACTAACCCTAACCCTACCCCTCAACCTATCCCTCATCCTAACCCTAACGTAACCCTAAACCTAAACCTAACCCTCACACACAGCCTCAACCTCAGCCTAACCCTAACAATGATCCTAACCCTAATCCGGACCATCACCCTCTTCCTAGCCCTAACCCTAACCCTAACCCTCACCCTCACCCTCAGCCTAACCATAAACCTAACCCTCACCCTAAACCTAACCCTAACTCTCACCCTCAACCTCACCCTAACCCTAAACCTAACCCTAACCCTCACCCTAACCCTAACCCTAGTACTAACTCTAACCCTCACCCTCACACTAACCCTCACCCTAACCCTTACCGTCACCCTAACACTAACCCCAAGCCTAAGCCTATCCCTCACACTAAACCAAACCTTCACTCTAACCCTAATCCTACCCTCAGCCTAACGCTCACCATAACCTTTACCCTAAATCTAATCCTCACCCTATCTTTAACCCTAACCCTAACCCTCACCCCCACCCAAGTCCTCACCTTAAACCTAACCATAACCCTCACCCTCACCTTATCCTTAATGCTAACCCTAGGCTTCACCCTCAACCTAACCCTCACCCTAACCCTTAACCTCACCTTAACCCTCACCGTAACACTAACCATCACCCTAACACTAACCCTCACCCACACCCTAACACTCAACCTCAACCGAAGCCTCACCATAACACTATTCCTCACTGTCACCCTAACCCTCACCCAAACCCTAAAGCTCACCCACACCTTAACCCTCACCCTCACCTGAACCCTCATCCTCACCCTAACACTTAACCCTCATCCTCACCCTAAACATAACCTTAACACTAACCCTCACATTAACCCTAAACCTAACCCTCAACCTAACCCTCAACCTCACCCTCACCCTCATCCTAAGCCTAACCCTAACCCTAAAACTAATCCAAAACCTAACCCTCTCCCTCACCTTCACCCTAACCCTAACATTTAGCCTATCCCTAACCCTTACACGCACCTTAACCCTAATCCTAACCCTAATATTAACCCTCACACTCACCCTAATCCTAAAACTAACACTCACTCTGAAACTAACCCTTACCCTAACCCTTATCCTCACCCTAAATCTAACCCTAACCCTAAATCTAAACTTCACACTAAACCTAACCATCATCCTAACCCTAACCCTCACCCTAACCCTCACCCTCACTCCTTCCCTCACCCTAAGCCAAACCCTAACCCTAACCCTAGTCCTAAACCTAACATTTTCCCTCAACCTCACCCTAACCCTAAACCTAACCCTCACCCACACCCTAACCCTCACTATAACCCAAACTTTCACGCTCACCCTAACCCTCACCCTCACCCTAAACATCACCCTAACTCTAACCCTCACCATAACTCAAACCATGACCCTATGCCTAAACTTCACTGTCACCCTAATGCTAACCATAAGCCGAACCCTCACCCACAATCTAACGCTCACACTCACCCTCACCCTCAACATCACCATAACCCTAACCCTCACCCTAAACATAACCCTAACCATACCCCTCACCCTAACCCTTAACCTAACCCTAACCTGCACACGAAACCTAACCCTCACCCTAACCTTACCCTATCCCTCAACCTCAGCCAAATCCTAACCCTACCCCTAGTCTTAAACCTAACCCTTTCCCTCACCCTCAACCTAACCCTAAACCTAACCCTAACCCTCACCCTAACCCTCACCATAACACTAACCCTAACTCTCACCCTCACCTTAAACCTAACCGTAACCCTAACCCTCACCCTAACCCTAAAGCTAACTCTGACCCTCACTCTCCAACTAACCCTCACCCTAAACCTTAACCTCACCCTAACCCTAATTGTAACCCTAAAACTCACACTAAACTTAAGCCTCAACCTAACCTTACGCTATCCCTCATCCTAACCCTAACCCTAACACTCACCCTCACCCTAACCCTAACCCTAACACTCACCCTCACGCTAACCCTAACCATCACCCTAACCCAAACCCGCAACCACACCCTAACCTGCACACTCACCCAAACCCTCACCCTCCACCTAACCCTTACCCTCACCCTAAACCTCACCCTAACCCGAACCCAACCCTAGCCCTCACCCTAACTTTAACGCTAACCCTGAACCTAAGCTTCAAACTAACCCTCACCCTAACCCTTATCCTCACCCTAACTCTAACCCTAACCGTAAACCTAACCCTCACAATAAACCTAACCCTCATCCAAAACCTAACCCTATCCCTAACCCTAACACTAACCCTCACCCTAACCCTAACCCTAACCCTAACCCTCACCCTAACCTTAACCCTAAAGCTCACCCTCACCCTAACCCTCATACTAAACCTGACACTCACCCAAACCCTATCCCTCACCCTAACCCTCACCCTAACCCTAACCCTCACAATCACCCTAAATCTAAACCTAACCTCACCCTCACCCTAATGCTAACTGTCACCTAAACCTCACCCTACCCCTAACCCTCAGCCACACCCTAACCCTCACCCTCACCCAAACACTCACCCTCACCCTCAGCCTCACCCTCACCCTAATCCTCAACCTAACACAAACCTTGGCATAAATGAAATCCTCAACCGAAACCTAACCCCAACCCTAACCCTGACACTCACGCTACCCCTAACCCTAACCCTAACCCTAACCCTAAACCTCACCCTCATCCTTACCTTCACCCTAAACATTAACCTCAGCCTAACCCTCACCCTAAACCTCACTCTAATCCTAATCCTCACCCTCACCCTCACCCTACCTCAAACCTAACCCTAACCTCACCGTAACCTTAACCCTCAACCTATACCTATAACTGAGTCTCACCCTAACCCTCACCCAAACCATAAAACTAACTGTAACGCTGACCCTCACGCTCTCCCTAACCACCATCCTAACCCTTACCCCCACCCTAACCCTAACCCTCACGCTAACAGTCACCCTCACCCTAACCCAAATTCTAACCCTCACCCTAACCCTAACCCTAACACTACCCCTCAACCTCAAACTAACCATCACACTAACCCTTACCCTCACCCTAATGCTAAGCCTAACCCTCACACTAACCTGAACCCTCACCCTAACCATAACCCTACCCCTCACCCTAACCCTCATCGTAACCCTAAACTAAACCTAACCCTCACCTTCACCCTCAACCTCAGCCTAACCCTAACCTTAACCCTAATCCAAACCCTAATCCTCACCCTAACCCTAACCATTATCCTAATCCTCACCCTAATCCTCACCCTAAACCTAACACTCAGCCTAACTTTCACCCTAAACCTAAACCTAACCCTAACGCTCACCCTCACCCTAAACCTCACCCTAACCCTTACCCTCAGCCTAACCCTCAGCCTAACCCTCAACCTAACCCTAAACCTAACCCTCACCGTCACCCTCACCCTAACTCTCACCCTAACCCTAACCCTAAACCTCACCCTAACCCTCACCCTAACCGTAACCTCAACCTGTACCCTGACACTAAACCTAACCCTCACCCTAACAGTAACCCTAAAACCAACCCTCACCCTAACACTCACACTAAACCTAAACGGCACCCTAACCCTCACTCTCACCCTAAACCTCACCCTAAACCTAACGCTAACTCTCACCCTCAACCTTGCCATCACCCTAACCCTATTCCTAACTCTAACCCTCACCCTAACCCTAACCCTCAAACTCACGCTAACACTCACCCTCACACTACGCCTAAACCTACCCCTATCCCTGAACCTCACAGTCACCCTAATCCTAATCCTAACCCTCACCCTCACTGGAACCCTAACCCTAACCCTCACCATAACACTAAACCTAACCCTAACCCTGACCCTCAGCCTAACCCAACCCAAACACTCACCCTAACCCTAACCCTAACCCTAAACCCCACGCGAAGCCTAAGCCTAAGCCTAAGCCTAACCCTAACCCTAACCCTAAAACTAACCCTAACTCTAACTCTAAAGCTCACTCTCACCCTAACCCTAACTCTAACCATAACACTAAACCTAAACCACATCCTAACCCTAATCCTAACCCTCAGCCTCACCCTCACCGTAACCGTAACCGTAACCCTAACCCTAAAATAACCCTCACCCTAATTCTAAACCTTACCCTCACCCCCAAGCTTGGACTAAGCCTAAACCTAAGCCTAAGCCTAACCCTAACCCTAACCCTCACACTCACCCTCACCCTAACCCTAACTGGAACACTAACCCTAACACTAACCCTCATACTATCCTTCACGCTAATGCTAACTCTAACCCTAAACCTCACCCTCATCCTAAACCTCACCCTCACACTCACCCTCAGCGTAACACTAAGCCTAACCCTAACCCTAACCCTAACCCTAAACCTTACACTCAACCTCACCCTAACACTAAGCCTAAGCCTAACACTAACCCTAACCCTCACTCTCACCCTATCCCTCACCCAAACCCTAACCCTAACACTAACCCTAACACTAACCCTCACCCTAACCCTCACCCTAACCCTAAATCTAACCCTAAAGCTCACCCTCACCCTAACCCTAACCCTAACCCTAACCCTAAACCTCATCCTCAGCCTCAACGTCACCATACCCTTAACCCGAAGCCTACCCCTAACAATAACCCTGTCCCTAACTCTAATCCTATCCCTAACCTTCACCTTAACCCTCACCCTAAACATAACCCTAATCCCACCCTCACCCTAGCACTCACCCTAACGCTAATACTAACCCTAACAATCACCCAAACTCTCACACTAATCCTAACCCTAAACCTGACACTAACCTTAACCCTCACACTCACATTCACCCTCAAACTAAACATAAACCTAATCCTAAGCATAACCCTCACTCTCACCCTCAACCTAACCCTACCCCTAACCCTAACCCTCATCCTAACCCTAATCTCCACCCTAAGCCTAACCCTCACCTTAATGCAAACCCTCAACCTGAAAATAACCCTCACCCTAACCATAACCCTAATCCTCACCCTCACCCTAGCCCTCACCCTAACCCTAATCCTAACCCTAACCCTAACCCTCACCCAAACTCTCACCCTAATCCTAACCCTAACCCTCACCCTAACCTAACCCTCACCCTCACCCTCAGCCTCAGCCTAACCCTAAACCTTATCCTAACCATAACCCTCACCCTCACCCTCATCCTAACCCTACCCCTAACCATAACCCTCACCCTAACCCAACCTCCACGCTAAACCTAACCCTCACCTTAAAGCTAACCCTCACCCTAACCCTAAGCCTAGCTCTAACACCAAACCTCATCCTCACCCTAACACTAACCCTAACACTAACCCTTACACTAAACCTCACCCTAATGCTAACTCTAACCCTAAACCTCATGCTGACCCTAACCCTAACCCTCATCCTCAGCCTAACCGTAAGCCTAAGCCTAAGCCTAACCCAAACCCTCACACTCACTCTCACCCTAACCCATACCCTAATCCTAATCCAAACCCTAACCCTAACCCTAACACTCACCCTAACCCTCACCCTAACCCTAAAAATAACACTAAAAATAACCCTAACCCTAACCCTCACCCTAACACTAACTCTAAACCTAAACCTCACTCTCACCCTAACCCTAACCCTAAACCTAAACCTAACCCTAACCCTCACCCTGACCCTAACCCTGAACCTCACCATAACCCTAACCCTAACCATCACCCTCACCGAAGCCCTCAACCTAACCCTAATCCTAAACCTAACCCTCACTCTAACCCTCACCCTAACCCTAACCTTAACTCTCACCCTAACACTAATCCTATCCCTGACCCTCACCCTAAAACTTACCCTCACTCTTACACTAACCCTAACCCTAACACTAACCCTCACACTAACCCTAAAACTCACCATAACTCTAAACCTCACACTAACCCTCACCCTAGCGCTCACCCTAACCCTAATCCTAAGCCTAAACCTCATCCTCACCCTCACCATAACCCTAAACGTAACCCTCACCCTAACCCTCAACGTCACGCTCGGCCTAAGCCTAAGCCTAAGCCTAAGCTTAAGCCTAACCCTCACACTCACCCTCAGCCAAACCCTAACTGTAACACTAACACTAACACTCACAGTAACACTCACCCTAACGCTAAATCTAACCCTATACCTCACCCTCACCGTAACAATAACCCTCACCCTCAACCTCACCCTCAGCCTGAACCTAACCCTAACCCTAATCCTAAACCTAACCCTCACCCTCACCCTCACCCTAAACTTAAACCTAACCATAACCCTCACACTCACCGTCACCCTAACCGTAACCCTTAACCTAACCCTCACCCTATCCCTCATCCTAACCCTCACGAAAACCCTAACCATCACTCTCACCCTATCCCTCACCCTAACCATCACGAAAACCCTAACCCTCACTCTCAGCCTAACCCTCACCCTAACACTTACCCTCACACTAACCCTAACCATAACGCTCACCTTCACCCTAAACCTAACCCTAACGCTCACCATCACCCTAACCTTCACTTAAACCCTAACCCACACCCACACCCTAGACCTCAGTCTCACCCTCACCCATACCCTCACGCTAATCCTCACCCTCACCCTAAACATCAGCCTAAGCCTAACCCTCACCCTTACCCTAACTCTCACCCTCACCATCACCCTCAGCCTAACCCTAATCCTAAACGTAATCCTAACCCTAACCCTCACCCTCAACCTCAACCTCAACCTAACCTTAACCCTAACCCCAATCCTAAACCTTAACTTCAGCCTCACCCTAACCCTAACCCTAACCCTCACCCTAACCCAAATCCTAACCCTAACCGAAACCCTAACCCTCACCCTAAACCTCACCATTACCCTAAACCTAACACTTACCCTAACACTAACCCTCAGCCTAAACCTCACCCTAACACTAACTCTAACCCTAAACCTCATCCTCATCGTAACCCTAACCCTCACCCTCACCCTCAACCTCATCCTAACCCTAAGGCTAAGACTAACCCTAACCCTAATGCTTACACTCACCCTCACCCTAACCCTAAACCTGAACCTTTTCCTAACCCTAACCCAAACATTCATCCTAACCTTCACCCTAACCCTAACCCTAACACTAACACTAAACCTAACCCTCACCAAAACCCTCACCCAAAATCTAACTCTAACTCTAAACCCCACCCTCACCCTAACCCTAACCCTCACCTTTACCTCACCCTCACCGCAACCCTAACCGAAACCCTAACCCTAAACTTCACCCTCAACCTCACCCTAACCCAAACCCAAACCCTCAACCGAACCCTCAACCTAACCCTCATCCTCACCATCACCCTCAGCCTAACCCTAACCCTAATTTAACCCTAACCTTCACCCTCAACCTAACCCTAGCCCTAACCCTTACTCTCACCCCAACCCAAACCTCCACCCTAAACTTAACCCTCACCCTAACCCTAACCCTAACGCTAACCCTAACCCTCACACTAACCCTAACCCTCACCATAAACGTAATCGTACCCCTCACGCTACCCCTCACCCTACGCCTCACCCTAACCATAAACCTAACCCTAATCTTAACCCTAACCCTAACCCTAAACCTCACCCCAATTCTAACCCTCAACCTCACCCTCAACCTCACGCTCAACATAACCGTAACCCTAACCCTAACCCTAACACTAACCTTAAACCTAAACCTAACCCTAATCCTAATCCTTAAACTCACCCTCAAACTCACCCTAACCTTAACAATGACCCTAATCCTAACCCTAAACCTAACCCTAACCCTAATTCTAACACTCAGCCTAACCAAAAGCATAACCTTAAACCTCACCAGAACCCTAACCAAAACCCTCACCCTCACCCTAACCCTAAATCTAACCCTAACCCTACCCCTCACCCTAACACTGACTCTAACACTCACGGTAACCCTAACCCTCAATTTCACCCTAACCCTCACCCTAAACCTTACCCTAACCCTAACTCTAACCCTAACCCTAACCCGCACACTAAACCTAACCCTCACCCTAACCCTAACACTTACCCTCATCCTCACACTCAGCCTCAACCTAAAACTAAACCTAACTGTCACCCTAACCCTCACACTAACTCTAAGGCTAACCCTAACCTTCATTCTCACCCTAACCCTCACGCTAACCCTAACCCTAACCCTCACTCTAACCCTTGCCCTCACAATAACCCTCACCATAAGCCTAACCCTCACCCTAACTCTAACCTTCACACTCAACCTCAGCCTAAACCTAAACCGAATCCTATCCTTCACCCGCACTCTCAGCCTAACCTCAACCGAACCCTAACCCTAAACCTAAACCTCACCCTCACCCTAACCCTCACTCTAACCCTAATCCTAACCCTACACCTAATCCTAACCCTCAGCCGCACCCTAAACCTCACCATCAGTCTAACCCTAAACCTAAACCTAACCCTCACCCACACCCTAACCCTCAGACTCAACCAAACCCTCACCCTCACCCTAAAACTCACCCTAACCCTAACCCTCAACCTCACCCTCACCCACAACCAAACCCTAATCCTCAGTCTCACCCGAAATCTCACCCTCATCCTAAACCTCACCCTCACCCTAAACATCACCTACGCCTAACCTTCACCCTCACCATAACCCTAAACCTAAACCTCACCCTAACCTTAACCCTCACCCTCAACCTAACCCTCAGCCTCACCCTAACCCTAATCCTACCCCTAAACCTCACCCTCACTCTCCACATCATCTTAAACTAACCCTCACCCTAACTCTAACCCTAACCCTCAGCCTAACCCTAACTCTCCCCCTAACCCTCACCCTCACCCCAACCTCACCCTAACCATAACCCTAAACCTAGCCCTTACCCTATCCCTAACCATCACACTCACCCTCACACTCAACCTAACCCTTACCCTCAAACTAGCCCTCAGCCTAAACCTAACACTAACCCTAAACCTCACCCTCACCCTGACACTCAGACTAACCCTAACCCAAAACCTAATCCTAACCTTAACCCTCACACTCACATTCACTATAAACCTCATCCTCACCATAGCCCTCACTCTAACCCTAACCCTAACCCAAACCCTAAACATCAACATCACCCTCCCCCTCCCCCTCTGCCTCAGGCTAACCCTAACCCTAACCTTAATCCTAACCCTAACCCTAACACTCACACTAACCCTAACCCTCACTCTCACCCTAAACCTCACCCTAACACTTACCCTCACCCTAACCCTTACCCTAAGCCTAACGCTCACACTAAACCTAACCCTCACCCTAACCCTAATGCTAACCATCACCAAAACCCTAAGCCTAACCCTAAACCTCACCCTAAACTTAATCATCACCATCACCCTAGCCCTCAAACCAACCCTAATCCTAACTCTAACCCTCACACTTACCCTCACCATAACCGTAAATCTCACTATCACCCTCACCCTAACACTAACCCTAACGCACAAGCTAAGCCTAATGCTCACCCTAACCCTAACCCTAACCCTCACCCTCAACCTCATCCTCACCTTAGCCCTAAACTTAACCCTAACCCTCACCCTAACCCTAAGCCTAATCCTAATGCTAACTCTAAGCCTCACCCTCACCCAAACCCTCACCCTCACCCTAACCCTCACCCTAACCCTAATCATAACCCGCAACCTCACCCTAACCCAAAACCTAAACCTAAACCGAACCCTCACCCTCACCCTCACCCTCACTCAAAACCTAACTCTAACCGTAACCCTTACCCTCACCCTCACTTAAACCCTAACAATAACCCTAAACCTAACTGTAACTCTAAACCTCAAACTACCCCTAACCCTAACCCTAACCGTAACCCTCACCCTGACACGATGATCGTAACCCTCACATTCACTCTAACCCCCAACCTAACCTTTACCCTCACCCTAACCATAACACTAGCCCTAAGCCTATCCATCCCACTAACCCCAACCCTAACCCTCACGCTCACCCTCACACTCACCCTAACCCTCACCCTCACCATAGCCCTCACACTAACCCTAACCCAAACAAAACCCTACACCTCAACATCACCCTCACCCTCAACCTCACCCTCAGGCTAACCATAACCCTAATCCTAACCCTAACCCTCACCCTAACACTCAAGCTAACCCTAACCCTCACTCTCACCCTAAACCTCACCCTAACCATAACTCTCACTCTCACCCTCACACTAACACTAACACTAACCCTCACCCTAACCCTAACCCTACCCCTCACGCTCACCCTCAACCTCACCCTAGCCCTAAACTTAACCCTAACCCTCACACTAACCCTAAGCCTAATCCTAATGCTAACTCTAAGCCTCACCCTCACTCATGCCCTTACCCTCAACCTAACCCTCACCCTAACCCTAATCATAACCCGCAACCTCACCCTCATCCAAAACCTAAACCTAAATCGAACCCTCACCCTCACCCTCACCGTCACTCAAAACCTAACTCTACCCGTAACCCTTACCCTCACCCTCAAATTAACGCTAACAATAACCCTAACCCTAACTGTAACTCTAACCCTCAAACTAACCCTAACCCTAACCTTTACCCTCACCCTAACCATAACCCTAGCCCTAAGAATAAACCTCCCACTAACCCCAACCCTCACCCTAACCCTCACCCTAACCCTAACCCTAAACCTAACCCTCACACTCACACTAATTCTAAACCTAAACCTAACCATAACCCTCAGGCTAACACTCAAAGAAACTCTAAGGCTAACCTAAACCTCACTCTCACCCTACTAACCCTCACCCTCAACCTAACTTTTACCCTAACCCTAATCCTAACCCTAACCCTCACCCTCACCCTGTCTCTAATCCTAACTGTCACCCTAACCCTAAACCTATCGCTAAACCTCACCCTATCCCTAACCCTCACCCTAACCCTAACACAAACCCTGACCCTCACCATAACCCTAACCCTAACCCTCACCCTAAACCTCACCCTAATGCTTACCCTCAACCTAACCCTAAACCTAACTCTAACCCTAATCCTCACAATAACCCTATGCCTAACCCTAACCCTAACACTCACCCTAATGCTAAAACTCAACCTAAACCTCACCCTCAGCCTAACCCTCAACATCAGCCTAACACTCACCTCACCCTAAACATCAACCTAACCCTAACCTTCACCCTAACCCTAACCCTAACACTCAACCTAAACCTCACCATCACCCTCACACTCACCCTAAGCCTAACCCTAACCCTACCCCTAAACCTTACCCTAACCCTCATCATCACCCTCACCCTAAACCTATCCCTAACCCTACCACTAACCCTCACCCTCACCCTAACCCTACCTCTAACCCTAACCCTAACCCTCACCCTAAACCTAACCCTCAACCGCAACCTAACCCTAACCCTCACCCTAACCCTTATCCTCACCCTAAAGCTAACCCTAAACCTAATCCTAACAATCAAAATAACCCTAACCCTCATTCTAACCATAAACCTACCCCTCAACCTAACACTCACCCTAACCCTAACCCTAAACCTAACCCTCACCTTAGCCCTAACCTTAAGCCTCACCCTCAACTTAACCCTCACCGTCACACTAACACTCACCCTAAGCCTAACCCTCACCCACATCTTAACCCTCACCCGAACCGAACCCTCACCCTAACACTCACCCTCATCCTAAACATCACCCGAACCCTAACCCTCACCCTAACACTAAAACTAAACTTCACCCTCACCCTAACAATCTCCCTAAAACTTAACATCACCCTAACCCTAACCCTAAACCTCACCCTCAGCCTAAACCTAACCGTAACCCTAATCCTAAACCTAACCCCCACCCTCACCCTCACCCTCACCGTCACCCTAAGCGTAACCCTTAACCTAACCCTCACCCTATCACACACCCTAACCCTCACGAAAAACCTAACCCTCATTCTCACCCTTTCCCTCACCCTAACCCTAACCATAACGCTCACCTTCACCCTAAACCTTACCCTAACGCTCACCATTACCCTAACCCTCACCTAAAACCTAACCCACACCCGCACCCTAAACCTCAGTCTCACTCTCACCCATACCTCACCCTAACCCTCACCCTCACCCTAAACATCACCCTAAGCCTAACCCTCACCCTTACCCTAACTCTCACCCTCACCCTCACCCTCAGCCTAACCCTAAACCTAACCCTAATCCTAACCCAAACCCTCACCCTCACCCTCAACCGCAACCTAACCTTAACCCTAAACCTAATCCTAATCCTAACCCTCAGAATCACCCTAACCCCAACACTAAACCTCACCTTAACACTAACCCTCAACTTCTCCCTCAGCTTACCAGTATCCGTAACCCTAATCCTAACCGTCACACTCACCCTCACCCTAACCTAACCCTAATCCTCACCCTAACACTAACACTAACTCTCACCCTCACCCTCACCCTAACCCTAATACTACCCCTCACCAAAACCCTAACTCTCACCCTCACCCTCACCCTAACACTCATCCTCACCCTTACCCCAAACCTCACCCTAATCCTCACACTCACCCTCACCCTATCCCTCAGTCTAACCCTAACCTTAACCCTAATCCTAACCCTCACACTCACCCCTTATCCTCAGCCTAACACTCACCCTCATACTCGCCCTCACCCTAACCCTTAACCTCACTGTAACCCTCACCCGAACCCTGAGCTTAACCATAACACTAATCCTAACCCTAGCCCTCAACCTCACCCTCACCCTAAACCTAACCCTAACCCTAGGCCTCACCCTCACCATCACCCTCACCGTAACCCTAACCCTCACCCTAACCCTGTCCCTAACCCTAACCGTCACAGTAACCCTAACCCTAACCCTAACACTCACACTCACCCTAACCTTAAAACCCTAACCCTCACCTTAAAACTCACCGTAACACTCATGAAAACCCTAACCATCACTCTCACCCTAAACCTCACCCTAATGCTTATCCTCACCCTAACCCTCACCCTAACCCTAACAACCCTCATCCTATCCCTCATCCTAATCTTAACCCTACCCCACACCCTAACCCTAATCCTAACACTCACCCTTACACTAACCTTAACCCTAAACCTAACTCTAAACTTCCCCCTAATCCTCAACATAACCCTAACCCTACCCCTCACCTTAACACTAACCCTAACCTTAACCCTCATCCTCACCCTAAACCTCACCCTAACTCTTAACCTCATCGTAACTCTAACCCTAACTCTAACCCTCAACCTCACCCTAAACCTCACCCTCACAATAACTCTTACCTCACACCAAACCTCACCCTAAACCTAAACCTGACCCTCAACCTCACCATCACTGTAACCGTAAGTCTAACCCTAACCCTAACAATAACCCTAACCATAAACCTAACCGTCACCCTCACCAAAACCCTAAACCTAACCCAATCCCTCACCCTAACCCTACCCCTAACCCTAACCCTAAACCTCACCTAAACCCTAACCCTAACCTCACCCTCACCGTAAAAGTAACCCTAACCCTAACAATAACCCAAAAGTTGACCCTAATCCAAACCCTCACGCTCATGCTCACCATAACCCGAAGCCTAACCCTAAGCCTAACCCTAACCCTTAACCTCACCCTAATCCGAATCCTCACCCTATCCCTCACCCTCAACCTCACCTTACCCATAATTCTAACCCTAACCCTAACCCTAACCCTAAACCTCACCTTAACCCTCACGCTCACCCTAACCCTAACACATAACCTAACAAAACACAAAACCTAGCCCACACCCTAACCCTAAACCTAACCCTAACCCTCACAGTAAACCTAACCCTCACCCTAACCCTAACCCTATGCCTCACCCTAAGCCTAATCCTAACCCTAACCATAATCCTAACCCTAAACCTCACCCTAACCCTAACACTAATCCTCACACTCATCGTCACCCTCATCTTAACTGTAACCCTAACCCTAACAATAAACATAACCCTTAACCTAATCCTAACCCTCACCCTCACCCTAACCCTAAACCTAACCCTAACCCTCATCCTAAAACTAACCCTCACTCTAACCGTAAACCTTAACCTAACCCAAACCCTCACCCTAACCCTAGCCTTATACTTAAACCTAAACCTCACCCTAACCCTAACGCTAACCCTCACCATCCCCCTAGCCCTCACCCTAACCCTAATCCTAACCCTAAACCTCATCCTAAATCTAACACTCACCTTAATCTTAAACCTCACCCTCACCCTCAGCCTAACCCTAAGCCTAAACATAACCCTAACCCTAATAGTCACACTCACACTAACTCTATTCCTAATCCTAAAACTAACACTAACCCTAACCCTAACCCTAACCCTATCCCTAAAAGAACCCTAACCGTAACCCTAAACCTCACCCTCACCTTATCCCTAAAGTTAACCCTAACCCTAACCCTAACCCTAAACCTCACCCTAAACCTTACCCTCACCCTAAACCTCACCCTCACCCCCACCGTAACCGTAACTCTAACCCTAACCCTAATAATAACCCTAACTCTAAACCTAAACCTATCCCTAACCCTCACCCTCACCCTCACCCTCATCCTAACCCTAACCCTCACCCTAACCCCAATGCTAACCCTCACCCTCACCCTCACCCTAACCCCAATCCTAACCCTAACCCTCACCCTAACCCTCACCCTAACCCTAAACCTAACACTCACCGTACATCTAACCCTCACCCGCACGCTAAAACTAATCCTAACCCTAGGCCTCACCCTCATACTCACCCTCACCCTCAGCCTAACCATAACCGTAATCCTAATCCTAAACCTCAACCTCACACCACACCCTAAGCCTAACCCTCACGTCACCCTCACCCTCACCCTAACCCTTACCTTCAACCTTAACCTCAGCGTAACCCTAACTCCAATCCTAATCCTAACCCTCAACCTCACCCTCACCCTAAACCTAAAACTAACCCTAGGCCTCACCCTCACCCTCACCCTCACCATAACCCTAACCCTCACTCTCACCCTAACCCTATCCCTAACATTTACCCTAACCCTAACCCTAAACCTAACCCTAACACTCACACTCACCCTAACCCTAAAACCCTAAACCTCACCCTAAAATTCACCATAACACTCATGATAACCCTAAACCTCACTCTCACCCTAAAACTCACCCTAATGCATATCCTCACCCTAACCCTAACCCTAACCCTCATCCTAATCTTAACCCTAACCCTCACCTTAACACTAACTCTAACCCTAAACCTCACCCTCACCTTAAACCTCACCCTCATCCTAGCCTTCATCCTAACCCTAATCCTAACCCTAAACCTCACCCTAAACCTAAACCTAACACTCACCCTAAATCTGACCCTCACCTTCACCCTTCCCCTAACCCTAAGTCTAACCTTAACCATAACCCTAACCCTCACCCTAACCCTCACCCTCACCCTAAACATAACCCTATCCCTAACCCTCACCCTAACCTTAAGTATAACCCTCACTCTAACCCTAGCCCTCACCCTCAATCTCACCCTCAGCTTAACACTAAACCTAACCCTAATCCTAACCGTAACCCTCGCCTTCACCATCAACCTAACCCTAAACCTAACCCTCACCTAACCCTAACCCTCACCCTCACCCTCAGCCTAACAATATCCCTACCCCTAATCATAACCCTCACACTCATGTTCACCCTAACCCTAACACGAAACCTCACCCTAACAATAATGCTTACCCTCAACCTCACCCTCACCCTAACCCTCACCCTAACCCTAAACCTAACCCTAAACCTCACCCTCACCCTCACACTCACACTCAGCCTAACCCTAACTGTAAGCCTAATCCTAACCCTCACCCTCACCTCTCACCATCAGCCTAAACTTGACCTTCACACTAACCCTCACCCTAACCCTTACCCTCACCACAACCCTCACCCTCCCGCTCAGCGTAAACCTTACCCTTATCCTAACCCTAACTCTCAAACTGACCCTCACCCTAAACCTAACCCTAACCCTAAGCCTCACCCTCACCTTCACCCCCACCCTCACCCTAAACCTAACCCTCACCCTAAACCTCTCCCCAACCCTAAACCACATTCTAATCCTAACCCTAACCCTAAACCTCACCCTCACCCTCACCGTCACCCTCTGCCTAACCCTAACCCTAACCTTAATCCTAACCCTCACCCTAACACTTACCCTCAAACTAACACTAACCCTAAAACCATCCTGCACACTAAAACTTACCCTCACCGTGACCCTAACCATACCCCTCACCATACCCATCACCCTAACCCTAACCCTAACACTAACCCTCACCCTCACCCAGACACTAACCCTACCCATCACCCTACCCCTAACCCTAACCCTCAGCCTCACCCTAAACATCACCCTAACCCTAACCCTCACACTAACTTTAAGCCTAACCCTCACCCTAAACCTTGCCCTCAACCTCACCCTCAGCTTAACACTAAACCTAATGCTAACCCTAACCGTCAAACACACCCTCAACCTAACCCTAACCTTAACCCTCACCCAATCCCTTATGCTCACTCTCACTTTCACACTCACCCTCACCCTAACCCTAAACCTAAGCCTAAATGTCACCCTCACCCTCACACTCACCCTCATCTTAACCTAACTGTAACCCTAATCCTTACCCTCAACTTCACCCTTCACCCTCAGCCTAAAACTCACCCTCATATTAACCTTCACCCTAACCCTTACACTCACCCTAACCGTCACGTTCACCCTCAGCATAACCCTAACCCTAATCCTAACCCTAACCCTCAACCTCACACTCACCCTAAACCTAAACCTAGCACTAAGCCTCACACTCACACTCACTCTCACACTCACCCTAACCTTAACCCTCACCCTAACACTATCCTAAACCTAACCCTCACCCTAACCCTAACCCTATCCCTAACACTCACACTCACCCTAACACTAAAACCCTATCCCTCACCCTAAAACTCACCCTAACACTCATGATAACCCTAACCCTCACTCTCACCCTAAACCTCAATCTAATGCTTATCCTCACCCTAACCCTCACCCTAAACCTAACCCTAACTCTCATCCTAACCCTAATCCTAACCTTAACCCTAACCCTCACCCTAGACCTAACCCTAACCCTAAACCTCACGCTCACCCTCACGCTCACCCTAACCCTAACCCTAACTCTAATCCTAACCCTCACCCTCAACCCTCACCCTCAGCCTAATCCTCATCCGCACACTAACCCTTACCCTAACCCTTACCCTCATCCTAACCCTCACCTTCACCCTCAGCATAAACCTAACCCTAATCCTAACCCTAACCCTCATCCTCAACCTCACTCTAAACCTAACCCTAACCCAAGGCTTCACCCTCACTCTCAACCTAACTCTCACCCTAACTCTTACCCTCAACCTAAACCTAACCCTAACCCTAACCCTCACACTAAATTACCCTCAGCCTAAGCCTAAACCTCACCCTCATCCTAGCCCTCACCCGAACCCTAAACGTAACACTCACCCTCACACTTACCTTAACCCTAACCTTAACCATCAACCTAATCCTAAACTTAACCTTAACCTTCCCATTTAACCCTCAACGTAACAGTAACCCAAACCCTCAATCTAACACGAACCCAAACCTTAACCCTCACCCTCACCCTAACCCTCAACCTAACACTTAATCTCACCATAACGTTAACCCTAACCCTAACCCTCAACCTCACCCTAAACCTAACCTTCACCCTAACTCTTATGTCACCCTAAACTTCACCCTAATCTAACCCTAACCGGAAACCTCAACTTAACCCTCACTCTCACCCTAACACTAACCTAAACCCTAATCCTCAACCTAACCATCACCCTAACCCTAAACCTAACCCTAACCCTCACAGTAACCCTAACACTCACCCTAATCCTAACCGTACCCCTCACCCTAAGCCTCATCCTAACCCTAACCATAACCCTAACAATAATCCTAACCCTAAACCTCACCCTAACCCTAACACTAACCCTCACACTCATCCTCACCCTCACTGTACCTGTAACCCTAACCCTAACACTAAAAATAAACATAAACCTTAACCTAATCCTAACCCTCACCCTCACCCTAACCCTAACCATAACCATAACACTAACCCTAACCGTACACCTCACCCTAACCGTAAACTTTACCTTAACCCTAAAGCTCACCGTAACCCTAACCCTATAGTTAACCCTAAACCGCACCCTAACCCTACCCTAACCCTCACCATCAACCTAGGCCTCACACTAACCCTAATCATACCCCTAACACTCATCCTAAACTAACTCTAATGCTCACCCTCAGCCTCAGCCTAAACCTAACCCTAAGCTTAATCCTAACTCTAACCCTCACACTCAAACTCAATCTAACCCTAACCCTAAAACTAATCCTAATCGTAACCCTCACCCTAACACTAACACTAACCCTAACTGTAACCCTAAACCTCACCGTCACCCTAAGCCTAAACCTAACCTTAACTCTAACCCTAAACGTAAACCTCACCCTAAACTTACCCTAAACCGAACCCTCACCCTCACCCTCACCGTAACCGTAACTCTAACCCTAGCGTAACAATAACACTAACCCTAACCCTAACACTACCCCTAACCCTAAACCTAAACCTCACCCAAACCCAAACCCTAAACTCAGCTTCAGCCTCACCCTCACCGTAAAGTTAACCCTAAACCTAACCCTAACAATAACCCTAAACCTAACCCTAATCCTAACCCTCACCCTAACCCAAACCCTAACCCTAATCCTAACTCTCAACCTCATTGTAACCGTAACCCTAAATCTCACCCAAACACTAAACCTAACCCTAAACGTGACGTTTAGGTTCTCACTCTCATCATAAACGTAACCATAAGTATAACCCTTACGCTAACAATAATCCCAAAACTAACCCTAATCCTAACCCTCACCCTTACCCTAAGACTAACACTAACCCGAACCCTCACCCTAACCCTAACCCTCAACATAACCGTAAACCTAACACTAACCATCACACTAACCCTAACCCTAAACCTCACCCTAACCCTAACACTAATCCATACCATCATCCTAGCCCTAATCCTAAAACTAATCCTAACCCAAAACCTCACTCTAACCCTAACCCTAACACTAACTCTAACTCTCTCCCTAACCCTAATCCTAAAGCTAACATTCACCCTAACCCTCACCCTACCCTAACCATAATCCTCACCCTCACCCTAGCTCTCACCCTAACCCTAATCCTAACCCTAACCCTCAACCTCACACTCAACCTAAACCTACGCCTAACCCTAACCCTCACCCTAAACCTAACCTCCATCCTAATTCTCACCCTAACCCTAACCCTATCCCTAAACCTCACCCTAAACCTCACCCTCAACCTAACCCTAACCCAAACCCTAACCCTCAACCTAACCCTCACCCTAACCCTAACCCTAACCCTAACCCTCACCCTCACCCTAACCCTAACCCTAACCCTAACCCTAACCCTCACCTTCATTGTAACACTAACCCTAAACCTCACCCAAACCCTAACCCTCACCCTAACCCTCACCCTAACCCTAACCCTCAACATAACCGTAACCCTAACCCTAACACTAAACCTAACCCTAACCCTAAATCTCACCCTAACCCTAACCCTCAACATAACCGTAAACCTAACCCTAACACTAACCCTAATCCTAACCCTAAACCTCACCCTAAACCTAACACTAACCCATACCCTCAACCTAGCCCTAACGCTAAAACTAATCCTAACCCTAACCCTCACTCTAACCTTAACCCTAACAGTAACCCTAACTCTCACCCTAACCCTAATCCTAAAGCTAACTCTCACCCTAACCCTCACCCTACCCTAACCATAACCTCACCCTAGCTCTCACCCAAAACCTAATCCTAACCCTAACCCTCAACCTAAACCTACTCCTAACCCTAAACCTCACCCTAACCCTAACCTCCATCCTAACTCTCACCCTAACCCTAAACCTAAACCTAAATCTCACGGTAAACCTCACCCTCAACCTAACCCTAACCCAAACCCTAATCCTCAACCTAACCCTCACCCTAACCCTAAACCTAACCCTCACCTTAACCCTAACGCTCACCCTCACCCTAGCCCTCAACCTAACCCTAATCCTAACCCTAACCCTCATCCTAAACTTCACCCTAACCCTAAACCTAAACCTAACCCTCACCCTAAACCAAACCCTAACCCCAACCCTAACCCTCACCCTATCCCTCAAGAAAACCCGAACCCTCGCTCTCACCCTAACCTTCACGCTAACGCTCACTGTCACCCTAACACTCACCCTAAACCTAACCCACACCCACACCCCAATCCTCAGTCTCACCCTCACGCATACACTCACTCTAACGCTCGCCCAATCCCTAAACCTCACCCTAAGCCTAAACCTTACACTTACACTAACCCTCACCCTAACCCTCAACTTAAGCCTAAACATAAACCTAAGCCTAATCCTAACCCTAACACTCACCCTTACCCTCAACCTCAACCTAACCATAACCCTAACCCTAATCCTAACCCTAACCCTCAGCCTCACACTAACCCTAACTCTAACCCTAAAACTAACCCTCACCCTAACCATAATGCTATGCCTAATGCTCACCCTAACCCTCACCCTAATACTTACTCTCCCGCTAACCCTCACCCTAAAGCTAACCCTAACCCTAACCCTAAAGATCATTATAACCTTCACCCTAACACATACGATAACTCTAACCCTCATTCTCACCATAACCTTCACCCTAACCCTTACCCTCACCCCAAACCGAACCCTAAACCTCACACTAAAACTAACCCTCACTCTTACCTAAACCTTACCCTCACCCTCATCTTAAACCTAAACCTAACCCTAAACCTAAGCCTCACCATAACCCTCACACTTGGACTACGTCTAACACTAACCCTCCCTATCACCCTAACCCTTACCCTTAATCTTAAACTCACCCTAACCCTTACCCTAACCCTCACACTATACGTAATCCTCACCCTCACTAACCCTACCGCTCACCCTCACGCTCACCCTCACCCTAACACTTACACTCTCCCTAACCCTCACCTTAAGCCTTAGCTTTGCCCTAACCCTCACCCTAACCCTAACCCTATCACTAACCCTCACACTAACCGTCAGCATAAGCCTCACACTAACCCTCACCCATTTCCTAGCCCTCACCCTCAACCTCACCCTCAGTTTAACACTAAACCTAACCCTAATCCTAACTGTAACTCTCGGCCTCAACGTCACCCTAACCCTAACCCTAAACCTCAACCTAAACCTAACACCCACACTCATCCTCAGCCTAAAAGTATCCTAATCCTAATCCTAACCCTCACACTCACCCTCACACTAACCCAAACCCTAACCCTCACCCTAACCCTAATGCTAACCCTCAACCTCAGTCTCACCCTCAGCCTAACCCTCACCCTCACACTAACCCTCAGCCTCAGCCTAACTCTAACCAGAACCCTAATCCTAACCCTCACCATCAACCCTAACCCTCACCCTCACAATAACCCTCACCCTAACACTTACCCTCACCCTAACCCTCACCCTCACCCTCAGGGTTACCCTTAATCCTAACACTAACCCTCAAACTCACTTTCACCCTAAACCTAACCCTAAAACTAAGCCTCAACCTCACCCTAACCCTAACCCTAACACTCACACTAATCCTAACCCTAACCCTAAACCTAACCCTAAACCTAACCCTAAACCTAACCCTAAAGCTAACCCTCTCGCTCATCGAAATCCTAAACCTAACCCAAAACCTCACCCAAACCCTAAACCTAACCTTAACCGTAAACCTCACCCTATCCCTAACCCTAACCCTCACCCTCACCCTAGCCTTCACCCTAACCCTAATCCTAACCCTAACACTAACTCTCACCCTAACCCTAAACCTAACACTCACACTAAATCTAACCCTCACTCTCATCCTCACACTATGCCTAACCCTAAGCGTAAACCTAACACTAACCCTAACCCTAACACTCACCCTCATCCTCACCCTCACCCTCAGCCTAACCCTAACCCTAACCTTAACCTTAACCCTCACCATAACCCTGACACTAAGACTAAGTCTAACCCTAGCTATCACTATCCCCCCAACCCTCAACCTAACTCTTAATCTCACCATAAGTCTAACCCTAACTCTCACACTAAACCTAACCCTCACTCTAACCCTAACCATACCCCTCACCCTAACACTCACCCTAACCCTTAGCCTCACCCTAACCCTCACCCTAAGCCTTAGCCTTGACCTAACCCTCAGTGTAACCCTAAATCTATCACTAACCCTCACCCTAACCCTCACCCTAAACCTCACCATAACCATCACCCTAACCTTAACCCTAACCCTCATTCAAAGCCTAACACTCACCCTAACCATAACCCAAGCCCTCATCCTAACCCACAACCTAACCCTAAACCTAACCCTCATCCTAACCCTAACCCTAAACTTCACCCGCACCCTAACTCTCACCCTAACCCTAAACCTCTCCCTCACCCTCAGCCTAAAAGTATCCCTAAACCTAATCATAAACCTCACACTCATCCTCACCCTAATCTAACCCTAACCCTCACCCTAAACTTAATGCTCACCCTCACCCTCACACTAACCCTCACCCTCACCCTAACCCTAAACCTCACCCTCACCCTCACCCCTCATCCTCAGCCTAACACTCACTCTCACACTAACCCTCACCCTAACCCTTACCCTTACCCTAACTCTCACCTTCACCCTCAGCATATCACTAAACCTAACCCTCAACCTAAACCTCACCGTAAAACTAACCCTAATTCTAAGCCTCACCCTCCCTCTCCCCCTCCACATCCCCCTAACCCTAAACCTCACCCTAACCCTATTCCTAACCCTAACCCTCACCCTACCCCTAACCCTAACACTCACACTCTCCCTAATCCTAACCCTCACCCTAACACTCACCCTAACACTCATGATAACCCTAAACCTCACTCTCACCCTAAACCTCACCCTAATGCTAATCCTAACCCTAACCCTCACCCTAACCCTCATCCTAACCGTCATCCTAACCTTAACCCTAACCCTCACCCTAACCCTAACCCTTACCCTAAAACTCACCCTCACCCTCACCCTCCCCCTCAGCCTAAATGTAACCCTAACCCTAATCCTAACCCTCACACTCACCTCTCACCCTCAGCCTAAACCTCGCCCTAACCCTTACCCTCATCCTAATCCTCACACTCACCCTCAGCGTAACACTAACCCTAATCCTAACCCTAACCCTCAACCTCACCCTCACACTGAACCTAAACCTAAACATAATCCTCACCCTCGCTCTCACCCTAAACCTCACCCTAATCCTTACCCTCAACCTATCACTAATCCTAAACCTAACTCTCACACTAAAATTTACCCTCACCCTAACACTAAAACTACCGCTCAACCTACCCCTCACCCTAACACTAACTCTAACCCTAAACCTCACCCTCATCCTAGGCTTCAACCTAATCCTAATCCTAACACTCACCCTCACACTAACCTTAACCCTAACCTTAACCCTAACCCTAGCCTTCCCTCTAACTCTCAACCTAACCTAACCCTAACCCTCACCCTAACACTAACCATAAGCTTAACCCTCACCCTCACCCTAACCCTTAACATCACCATAACGTTAACCCTAACACTAACCCTAACCCTCACCCCTCACCCTGAGCCTAACCTTCACCCTCACACTAAACCTCACCCAAACCCTAAACCTCACCCTAACGCTCGCCCTCACACTCAGCATAACCCTAACCCTAACCCTCAAATTCACCCTCACCCTAAACCTAACCCTTACCCTAAGCCTCAACCTCACCTTCAAACTCACACTCACCCTCACCCTAACCCTCACCCTAACGCTATCCCTAACCCTAACCCTCACCCTAACCCTAACCCTAACACTCACACTCACTCTAACCCTAACCCTAACCTAACCCTCACCCTAAAACTCACCTCAACACTCATGACAACCTTAACCCTCACTATCACCCTAAACCTCACCCTAAAGCTTATCCTCACCCTAACCCTAACCATAACCCTAAACCTAACCCTCATCCTAACCTTAACCCTAACCCTCAATCTAACCCTAACCCTAACCCTAAACCTAACCCTCACCCTCACCCTCACCCTCAGCCTAACATTAACCCTCACCCTAATTCTAACCCTCACACTCACCCCTCAAACTCAGCCTAACCCTCACCCTCACACTAACCTTCACACTAACCCTTACCCTCACACTAGCCCTCCCCCGCCCCATCAGATTAACCATAACCCTAATCCTAACCCTAATCCTCAAACTCAACCTCACCCTAAACCTAACCCTAACCCAAAGCCTCACCCTCATTCTCACCCTAACCTTCACCTTAATCCTTACACTCAACCTAACCCAAACACTAACCCTAACACTCATACTAAAACTTACCCTTACCCTAACCCTACACCTCACCCTACCCCTCACGCTAACCCTAACCCTAACCCTAACCCTCACACTAGCCCTCACCCTAACCCTAATCCTAACACTCACCCTCACACTAACCTTAAACCTAACACTAATCCTAAACCTAACACTAAACCTAACCTTCCCCCAAACCCTCAACCTAACCATAACCCTAACCCTCACGCTAACAGTAACCCTAAACTTAAACCTCACCCTTACTCTAACCCTCACCCTAACTTTTCACCTCACCCTAACGTTAACCCTAACCCTAACTCTAACCTCAACCCAAACCTCCCCCTAACCGTCAAACTGTCCCTCACCTTAACCGTAACCCTAACACTTACCCTCACGGTAAACCTCACCCTAACGCTAACTCAAACCCTCACCCTAACCCTACCTGTAACCCTAACTCTAAACCTCACCAAAACCCTAACCCTAACCTCACCCTCAGCCTCACCCTCACCGTAAAGATAACCATAACACTAGCCCTAACAATAACCCTAAACCTAAACCTAATCCTAACCCTCACCCTCACCATAACCATAACCGTAACCCTAACCCTCACTGTAACCCTAACCCTAAACCTCACCCTTACCCTAACCCTAAACCTAAACCTCACCCTAACCCTAACCCTAACCCTAAATCTCACCCTAACCCTAACCCTAACACTAACACTCAACCTCAACCTCACCATAACTGTAACTCTAACCCTAATTCTAAAATTAACCCTAACCCTAACCCTAACTCTAAACCTAACCATAACCCTCACCCTCACCGTAACCCTAACCCTAACCATACACCACACCCTCACTGTAACCCTAACCCTAAACCTGACCCTCAGTCTCACCCTAACCACAAAGGTAAACATAACCCTAACCCTAACCCTAAAAATAACCCTAAACCTAATCCTAATCCTAACCGTCACACTCACCCTAACCTCAACCCTAACCCTAACCCTCACCTTCATTGTAACCCTCACCCTAAACCTAACCCTCACCCTAACCCTAACCTTCACCCTCACCCTCAACCTCAGCCTAACACTAAGACTAACCCTAACCCTAACCCTCAAACTCAACCTCAACCTACCCCTAAACCTATCCCTAACCCTAAAACTAACCATCACCCTAACCCTAAACCTAACACTAACCTTAACACTAACCCTAACCCTCAGCCTCACCCTCACCCTAGCCTTCAACCTAAACCTAATCCTAACCCTAAACCTCACCCTAACTCTAAACCTAACACTCACCGTTAATCTAACCCTCACCCTCACCCTCACCCTACGCCTAAGCCTAAGCCTAACCCTCAACCTAACCCTAACCCTCACACTCACCCTTATCCTCACCCTAAACCTCAGCCTAACCCTAACCCTAACACTAACCTTAACCCTCACCATAACCCTCACACTAAGACTAAGGCTAACCCTAACCCTCACTATCACACCAACCCTCACCCTATCTCTTACCCTCACCCTAACTCTAACCCTAACCCTAATATTAAACCTAACCCTCACCCTAACCCTAAACATACCCCTCACCATAACCCTCACCCTAACCCTTAGTCTCACCCTGAACCTCACCATAAGACTTAGCCTTGCCCTTACCCTCACCCTAACCCTAAATCTATCACTAACCCTCACCCTAACCCTCACCCTAACCCTCATGCTAACCCTCAACCTAACCATCACCCTAACCCTAACTCTAGCCCTCATCCTAAACCTCATCCTAACCCTAAACCTAACCCTCAACCTAAACCTAACCCTAAACCTCACCCGCACCCTAACCCTCACATTAACCCTAACCCTCACCCTAAACATCACCCTAACCCTAACCCTCACACTAACCTTAAGTCTAACCCTCACCCTAACCCTAGCCCTCACCCTCACCCTCAGCCTCAGCATAGCACTAAACCAAATCCTAATCCTAACATTAACCCTCACCCTCACCATCACCCTAACCCTAATCCTAACCCTCACCCTAACCGTAAACCTCACCCACACTCTCAGCGTAAAAGTATCCCTAACCCTAATCCTAACCCTCTCCTTAACCTAACCATAACCCTCACCCTAACCCTAATGCTAACCCTCACCCTCACACTCACCCTAACCCTCACCCTAACCCTAAACCTAACCCTAAACCTCACCCTCAACCTCACCCTCACCCTCAGCCTAACCCTCACTCTCACGCTAACCCTCACCCTAACCCTTACCCTCACCCTGACCCTTACCCTCAACCTAAGCATAACTCTAACCCTAACTCTCAACAGCACCCTCATCCTAAACCTAACCCTAATTCTAAGCCTCCCCCTCCCCCTCCCCCTCACCCTTACCCTAATCCTAACCCTCACCCTAACCCTATCCTTAACCATAACCCACACCCTAACCCTAACTCAAACCCTAACTCTCACACTCACCATAACCCTAATCCTAACCCTCACCCTAACACTCACCCTAACACTCATGTTAACCCTAAACTTCACTCTCACCCTAAACCACACCCTAAAGCTTATCCTCACCCTAACCCTCACCCTAACACTCATCCTAACCCTCATCCTAACCTTGACCCTAACCCTCACCATAACCCTAACCCTAAACCTAAACCTCACCCTCAACCTCATTCTCACCCTTAGCCTAACCCTAACCCTAACCCTAATCCTAACCCTCACACTCACCACTGAACCTCAGCCTAAACCTCACCCTAACCCTTTCACTCTCCCTATCCCTCACCCTAACCCTCAGCATAACCCTAACCCTAATCCTAACCCTAACCCTCAACCTCACCCTCACCCTTAACCTAACCCTAACCCTAAGCCTCAACCTCACACTCACCCTAATCCTCACCCTAACCCTTACCCTCAACCTAACCCTAAGCCTAACCCTAACCCTCACACTAACCCTAACCCTACCCCTCACCCTACCTCTCACACTAACCCTAACACTAACCTTCACACTCACCCTAGCCCTCACCCTAATCCTAATCCTAACACTTACACTCACACGAACGTTAACCCTAACCCTAACCCTAACCCTCACCCTAGACTTCCCTCTAACCCTCAACCTAACCTAACCCTAACCTTCACCGTCACACTAAACCTCACCCTAACCCTAACCCTCACCCTAACCCTCACCCTCACACTCAGCATAACCCTCACCCTAACCCTCAAACTCACCCTCAACCTGAAACTAACCCTAAACCTAAGCCTCACCCTCACCCTCACCCTTACCCTAACCCTAACCCTCACCCTAACCCTATACCTAACCCTAACACTCACACTCACCCTAAACCTAATCCTAACCCTAACACTCACCCTAACACTCATGATAACCTTAACCTTCACTCTCACCCTAATCCTCACCCTGATGCTTATCCTCACCCGAATCCTCACCCAAAATCTCAACTTAACGCTCATCCTAACCTTAACACTAACCTGCACCCTAACCCTAACCCTAAAACTAAACCTCCCCCTCCAGCTCCCCCTCCCCATCCCCCTCAGCCTAACGTTAACCCTCACACCAATTCTATCCATCACACTCACGCCTTACCCTCAGCCAAACCCTCACCCTCACACTAACCCTCACCCTAACCCTTATCCTCACCATAACCCTCCCCCTCTCCCTGAGCTTAACCCTAACCCGAATCCTAACCCTAAACATCAACCTCACCCTCACCCTAAACCTAACTCTAACCCTAAGCTTCACCCTCACTCTCACCCTAACACTCACCTTAAACCTTACCCTCAACCTAACCCTAACCCTAACCATAAACCTCACACTAAAACTTACCCTCACCCTAACCCTAACCCTATCCCTCACCCTACCCCTCACACTAACCCTAACCCTAACCCTAACCCTCACCCTCACACTAGCCCTCACCCTAACCCTAATCCTAACACTCGCCCTCACATTAACCTTAAACCTAACCCTCACCCTAACCCTAAACCTAACCTTAACCTTCCCCCAAACCCTCAACCTAACCCTAACCCAAACACTCACACTAACACTAACACTAAATTTAACCCTCAACCTTACCCTAACCCTCACCCTTTTAACCTCACCCTAACGTTAACCCTAACCCTAACCCTCAACCTCACCCTAAACCTCACCCTAACCCTAACCCTCAGCCTAACTCTAACCCCATCCTAAACCTCACCCTAACCCTAACCCTAACCCTCACACGCACCCTCACCGAAACAGTACCTCTAACCCTAACACTAAAAATAACCCTAATCCTAACCCTAAAACTAACACTAACCCTCACCCTCACCATAACCGTAACCCTAACCCAAACCCTCACCCTAACACTACCAACAAACCTAACCCTAAACTTCACCCAAACCCTAACCTCACCCTCTGCCTCACCCTCACCGTAAAGGTAACCCTAACACTAACCCTAACAATAACCCTAAAACTAACCCTAATCCTAACTCTCACCCTCACCCTCACCATAACCCTAGCCCTAACCCTAACACTCACTGTAACCCTAACCCTAAACCTCACCCTAACCCTAACCCTAAACCTAAACCTCACCCTAACCCTAACCTTAACCCTAAAACTCACCCTAACCCTAACCCTAACCGAAACACTCACCCTCAACCTCACCGTAACCGTAACTGTAACTCTAACTCAAACATTAAAAATAACCCTAACCCTAACCCTAAACCTAACCCTAACCCTCACCCTCACCGTAACACTAATCCTAACCATAACCCTCACCCTCACTGTAACCCTAACACTAAACCTAACCCTCTGTCTCACCCTCACCGTAAAGGTAACCATAAACCCTAACAGTAACAATAACCCTAAACCTAACCCTAATCCTAACCCTCACACTCACCCTAACCATAGCCCTAAACCTAACCCTCACCCTCACTGTAACAGTAACCCTAAACATCACCCTCACCCTAACCATAACCCTCTCCCTCACTCTCAACCTCAGCCTAACACTAAGCCTAACCCTAAACCTAAACCTAAACCTAACCCACAAACTCATCCTCTCCGTCGTGCTAATCCTAACCCTAACCCTAAACCTAACCTTCACTCTAAACCGAACCCTCACCCTAACTCTAACCCTAACCCTAACCCTAAACCTCTCCCTAACCCTTAGCCTAAAAATTACCTTCACCCTCACCCTCACCTTAACCCTAACCCTAACCCTAACAATAACCCTAACCTTAACCCTAACCCTCTCCCTCCCCATAAACCTAACCCTAACCCAAAACCTCACACTAATCCTAAACCTTACTGTAACCATAAACCTCACCCTAAACCTAACACTAAACCTCACCCTCACGCTAGCCTTCATCCTATCCCTAATCCTAAACCCAACCCTAACCGTAACCCTCATCTTAACCTTAAACCTAACACTCACCCTAAATTTAAACCTCACCCTCACCCTCACCGAACGCCTAATCATAAGCCTAACCCTAACCCTAACCCTAACACTTACCCTCATCTTCACCCTCAACCATAGCCTAACCCTAACCCGAACCCTAACCTTAAGCCTCACCATAACCCTCACACTAAGACTAAGGCTAACCCTAACCCTCACTATCACCCCAACCCTCACCCTAACTTTTACCCTCACCCTAACTTTAACCTTAACACTCACACAAAACCTAACCCTCACACTTACCCTAACCCTACCCCTCACCTAAACCTACCCCTCACCCTAACACTTAGCCTCACCCTAACACTTAGCCTCACCCTAACCCTCACATTAAGCCTAACCCTCACCCTAACCCTAACCCTAGCACTCATCCTAACACTCTTCCTAAAACTAAACCTAACCCTCATCTTAACCCGAACCCTAAACCTAACCCTCACCCTAAATATCACCCTAACCCTAACCCTCACCCTAAACTTAAGCCTAACCCTCACCCAAACCGTAGCCTTCACCCTCACCCTCACCCTCAGCTTAACACTAAACCTAACTCTAATCTAAACTGTCAACCTCACCCACACCCTCACCCTAACCCTAACCCTAATCCTCACCGTAACCCTAACCCTCATCCTCACCCTCAGCCTAACAGTATCCCTACCCCTAATCCTAACTCTCACATTAAACCTCACCCTAACCCTAACCCTAACACTCACGCTAACCCTAATACTAACCCTCACCCTCACCCTAACCCTCACCCTCACCCTAAACATCACACTAACCCTAAACCTCACCCTAACCTTAAGCCTAACCCACACCCTAAACTTAGCCCTCACCCTCACCCTCAGCTTATCACTAAACCTAACCATAATCCTAACCGTAACATTCATCCTCACATTAAACCTAACCCTAAAACTCACCCTAAACATAACCTTCAAATTCTCCCTCAGCCTAACAGTATACCTAACCCTAAACCTAACCCTCACACTCAACCTCACCCTACCATAACCCTAAGCTTCACCCTAACCCTAATGCTAACCATCTCCCTCACCCTCAACCTCACCCTAACCATCACCATCACCCTAACCCTAAACCTCACCTTCACACTCACCCTAAACCTCAGCCTAACCCTAACCCTCAATCTCACCCTCACCCTAAACCTAACCTAACCCAAGGCCTCACCCTCACCCTCACACTCACCCTAACCATAACCCTCACCCTAACCCTATCCCTAAACCTAACCCTCACCCTAACCCTAACCCTAACACTCACAATCACAAAAACCTTAAAACCCTAACCCTCACCCTAAAACTCATGATAATCCTAACCCTCACTCTCACCCTAAACCTCAACCTAATACTTATCCTGACCCTAACCCTCACCCTAAACCTAACCTTAACCCTAACTCTAACTCTAAACTTCACCCTCACCCTCACCCTAATCTTCAGCATAACCCTCTCCGTAACTCTAATCCTAAACCTCACCCTCACAATAACCCTCAACCTAACTCTTACCCTCACCCTAACCCTCACCCTCACCCTCAGCATAATCCTAACCCTAATCCTAACCCGAACCCTGAACCTAACCCTAACCCTAACCATCACCTTAACACTAACCTTAACCTTAACCCTCACCCTCAACCTAAACTTCACCCTGACTCTTATCTCACCCTAACGTTAACCCTAACCCTAAACCACAACGTCACCCTAAACCTCACCCTAACCCTAACCCTCACCCTAACTCTTACCTCACTCTAAACCTCACCCTAACCCTAACCCTAACCCTCACCCTCACCCTCACCCTAACCTTAAGTCTAACCCTAACCCTAACAATAACAATAACCCTAACCCTAACACTAATGCTAACCCTAACCATCACCCTCACCATAACCCTAACCATAACCCAAAATCTCACCCTAACCCTACCCCTAACCCTAACCCTAAACCTCACCCAAACCCTAAGCCTAACCTCACCTTCAGCCTCACCCTCACCGTAAAGGTAACCCTAAACCTAATCGTAAAAATAACCCTAAAGCTATCCCTAATCCTAACCCTGAAGCTCACCCTCAACATAAACCTAAACCTAACCCTAACCTTAACCCTAATCCTCAATGTAACCTTAACCCTAAACCTCAGCCTAACCCTAAACCTAACCCTAAACCTCATCCTAACCCTAACCCTAACCTAAACCTCACCCTTATCGTAATCCTTACCCTCACCCTCAACCACAACATAACCGTAACTCTAACCCTAACCCTAAACCTAAACCTCACCTGAACCCTCACCCTCAACCTAACCCTAACCCAAAACATAACCCTCAACCTCACCCTCACCCTAACCCTAAACCTAACCCTACCCCTCACAGTAACCCTATCCCTAACGCTACCCCTCACCCTAAGCCTCACCCTAACCCTTAGCCTCACCCTAACCCTCACCCTAAGCCTTAGCCTTGCTCCAACCTTCACACTAACCCTAACACTATTATTAACCCTCACCCTGAATCTCACCCTAACCCTCACCCTAACCATTACCCTAACCCTAAACCTAACCCTAACCCTCACATTAAGCCTAACCCTCACCCTAACCCTAAGCCTAGCCCTCATACTAACAGTCTTCCTAAACCTAAACCTAACCCTCATCCTAACCCGAACCCTAAGCCTCACCTGCACCCTATCCCTCACCCTAACCCTAACCCTCACCCTAAATATCACCCTAACCCTAACCCTCACCCTAACCTTAAGCCTAACCCTCACCCTAACCCTAGCCCTCACCCTCACCCTCACCCTCAGCTTAACACTAAACCTAACCCTAATCTAAACTGTAACCCTCACCCTCACCCTCACCCTAACCCTTACCCTCATCCTCACCCTCAGCCTAAGAGTATCCCTACCCCTAATCCTAACCCTCACACTAAACCTCACCCTAACCCTAACCCTAACACTCACGCTAACCCTAATACTAATCCTTACCCTCACCCTAACCCTCACCCTCACCCTAAACATCACCCTAAACCTAACCGTCACACTAACCTTAGACCTCACCCACACCCTCACCCTTAGCTTAGCACTAAACCTAACCCTAATCCTAACCCTAACCCTCACCCTCACAGTAAACCTAACCCTAACCCTAACCCTCACCCTAACCATAACCTTTACTTTCTCCCTCAACCTAACAATATTCCTAACCCTAATCCTAACCCTCACACTCACTGTCACCCTAACCTAATCCTAACCTTCACCCTATCCCTAATGCTAACCCTCACCCTCACCCTCCCCCACACCCTAACCCTAAACCTCACCTTCACCCTCACTCTAACCCTCAGCCTAACCCTATCCCTAAACCTAACCCTCACCCTCACCTTTACCCTCACCCTAACCCTCAGCCTAACCCTATCCCTAAACCTAACCCTCACCCTAACCCTAACCCTAACACTCACACTCACAATAACCTTAAAACCCTAACCCTCACCCTAAAACTCACCCTAACACTCATGATAACCCTAACCCTCTCTCTCACCCTAAACTTCAACCTAATGCTTATCCTCACACTAACCCTCACCTTAAACCTAACCCTAACCCTCATCCTATCCCTCATCTTAATTTTAAACCTAACCATCACCCTAACCCTAATTCTAAGTCTAAACCTCACCCTCACCCTCACCCTCAGCTTAACCCTAACCCTAACCCTAATCCTAACACTCACCCTCACCCCTCACCCTCAGCGTAAACCTCACCCTCACACTAACCCTTAACCTAACCCTTACCTTCACCCTAACCCTCACCCTCACCCTCAGCATAACCCTAACCTTAATCCTAAACCTAACCCACATTCTCAACCTCACACTAAACCTAACCCTAACCCTAAGCCTCACCATCACTCTCGCCCTAACCCTCGCCCTAACCCTTACCCTTAACCTAACCCAAACTCTAACCCTCACACTAAAACTTACCCTCACCCTAACCCTAACCCTACCCCTCACCCTACCCCTCACCCTAACCCTAACCATAAACCTAAACCTCACCCTTACCCTAGCCCTCACCCTAACACTAATCCTAAAACT
>NW_027204258.1:0-34780 GCF_024711535.1 Dipodomys merriami
AAATAAACGCTGATGTAAACCAGAATTGGAGTCAGAGCTTAAGGTTGAAGTGTAGCAGATCCACTTGTCCAGCCTCTCAGACTCTAGCATTATAACCTTGTGTGCTAAAGGGATCTGAATGGTCCAATGTTGAAAGGCTTAATATGCTCCCCAAGCCCTTTGTGATAAGCAGTTGACTTGTATTGTCAATGTCATTACAGTCCTGAACCTAGCAGAACACCAGTAGCTTACACCCATCAACCTAGCTAAGGAGGCTGAGGTCTCAGGATTACAGGGTGAAGCCAACCAGGGCAGGAAAGTCTATGACACTCTGACTTCCACTTCTGAAAGGTTAGATGTTCAACAGCTTCTTGTGTTTACCTTGGTGATGAGAAGTTACTTGAACTCTAAATGTTATTAGAATTCTTGTGCTATAGAAGAAGGAAAGAAACATCATTGACTCATCCAAGGTTCAAATGAAATTCTCAGGATTCAAGCCCTAGCCCTGTTAGCAGGAAGAACTCCAGTGTAACACTGTATTTGAAGGACAGAAAACAGTATCAAAAGCCAGGCTAGGTGGAGAGACCTAGGCTTGTAGGATTAGGAGGCAGAAGGTACACACTCAACAAGGAAGTGAGCTGCAAACCACTTCATTCATTCATTCCAGGCACACCCAGCAATGAGGGGAAACCTGAAACATTTGTTAGAGTTACACCACGGTCAGTCTTTCTCAGGCTCTTCAAACAATGAATAACCTTCCTCATTTAGGTGAAGGGAGCCTCAGGCTATCTTTAGGTTACCAATAGAGTCAGTTTAGTGAGAGAGAGGGCAGGAACAGGGTAGAAAAACCCTGCTCTCTGTTCTTAGGGAGTGGATTTGTTACATCTGTCAGATTTGAAGGCCCTTCTTACCTCTGCGAGTCCATTCTCCTTCCTTTATTCTCCACATTATTAATGCAAATCCCCAGTCCAAGGACAGGCAGGGCTGTTTCTCTTCTGTTTCCAAGCACCTGAGTTAGAACCTGGCTTTGCCTTGTTGTTTCTGGGGCCTTCATCTGCCTGAGAAGTGGGAAAGAGACAGTCTTCCTGCTCTGTGGTCATGTGAAGGCGATGCTGGTATCCTGGCACACTGTAGAAGGCCTCATGACTGGGAATTGTTCCCTTCTTTCCTCCTGACATCCAAGACCAGATTCATATATCATTTTTCTATCTATCTCTCTATCTCTTTCTCCCTATCTCTCTCTCTCTCTCTCTCTCTCTCTCTCTCTCTCTCTCTCTCTCTCTCTCTCTCTCTCTCTCTCTCTCTCTCTCTCTCTCTCTCTCTCTCTCTCTCTCTCTTTCTCTCTACCTACCTACCTACCTATATATCTCTTTGACATTTCTTGGGATGAACTCAAAGCCAGGGCACTGTCTCTAGCACTCTACTACTTGAGCCACAGCACCAATTCTGGCTTTTTCTCTGTATATGCGACTGAAGAATAGAAGCCAGGGCTTCTTGCATGCTAGGCAAGCACTCTCTCACTAATCCACATTCCCTGCCCCATCTTTTTTCTTAATGATAGTTTTTACATAAGTATGCTACAGTTTGTGTCCCCTAGTGTAATTTTCTGAATACTGGTTATTTCTATAAACTCTGATCTCTTCCCTTGCCTTATTTGTGACTGTTCCTGGATTAGCCTCATAATAAAATGTAACTATAGCTGCTGAGAGCTGCAATGTGCATCTTATAAGGACAGAGGCCTGGAACCCTGGAAGAGCAAAGCAATGGGGCTGAAATAAAGACAATGATGCAGTATGCGTAACAAGCATATCTGAAAAATCAATTAGTATATGAAAGCAAAAGCTTTGCATACAGTCTGTTGGCACTCAAGGAAGTAACATACACAAGTAAGTAAGTAGGGCACTGATACGTAAACTTGGCCTTCTCTTTTTGAATTTTATTTTTTGGACATCTCAGGGCTTAAACTCAGGGTGTGATGTGTTCCTCAGGTGTTTTGCTCAAGGCTGAGCTTCTAATACTGCCATAGCTCTACTTCCAGCCACCTGGTTGTTAATTGGCCATAATCAACTCAGACTTCCCTGCCTGGTCTGGCCTGTATCTCCTGCTAGGCTTTCTCTCCCAAAACTGGAGCTCTACCCTCTAGGCCACTGCTCCACTTCTGGTTTTCTGGTGGTTTATTGGCAATAAGAGTCTCACAGATTCCTGCTTGGGCTGGCTTTGGAAGGCGATCTCCTGAAGAGGATTCAAGCAGTTTTCTTTAGGGATTTGCCAAGGAGCCGCTCCACACAAAACTTTAATCTAAATCTCAGGAGGTACTAGATAAAAATAGAAATGTGCAGATGCTTCTAGTGTGTCCTAGATAGTTAAGGTTGGAGACACACAACATTCAAAATTATTAGATAATTTTATAGGCAAAACGATCAATGCAGACACTATGAAGATCGCTCCAGCTTTTGGTCCTCTCATCCTAAGATAGTAAATTAACTGCAGCTCATTGCTAAGTGACAGAACTGGCATGTCCTGTGGACATTTGCTCCTCAATCCTGTGACACTCATTTCTCACTTTTGACTTCAAACCTGTGACCAGAGTGGAACATGAGGAGAGAAAATCCTTCTCCGAGAAAGCAGCTATAAAGAACATTGGGTAGTCTCTTGTAAGTTCAAACCATTGGAATGACCCGCTAAAAAGTCAGATTGTCCAGATTAAAAAAATTAAGAAAAGAAAGATGTTACCAGTGGCTGCTGACTGTAATCTCAGATCCTCAGGAGGCTGAGATGTGGAGAATCTGAATTTGAATCCAGCCAGTGTAATAAAGTCCTTGACACTGTTATTTCTAAGAGATCACAGAAAAACCCAGAAATGGGCTTTGACTCAAGCTTAATGCACTACCCTTGAGTAAAAGGAGCTCAGGGACAGCACACAGGCTCATAGTTCAACCCCAGGATCTGCCCCCTCAAAAAGAGCCTTATCTCCACGTCTTTGTCTATGTATGGATGTATTCCTACAGGTGAAGCTCCAGAGTAAGAGGAGCTATGATGAATGGTACCAACTAGGAAATTTGTATTCAATACTATGACTTCATAACACAGAGGTTGCTTTTATGACATTGCATGTTCCAGGGCTCCCCTCACTGCTCCCAGTATAGCCTGAAGGTTGCTCTGCACCCCAGTCTTGCTGGAAGAAGTCTCTCTCATTGTCTGGACAGGCAGACAAAAGGCCTCAATCCTGTACAGCTGTGTAACAAGCAACTCCATCTGGGCCACTTAGTGAGGAGGAGTGTGGGCAGGCTCTGAAAGACAAGCTATCCCTCTCCCCAGTGCTCAATTTTGACAGGAAGCCTTCATTTATGCCACCTCCCATGGAAGGCCAAGTTCTGTGCACTTATTCTGCCTCTGTGAGACTATATTCTGATGTTCAGATACAGGGCTCAATATAATTCAGTAGTCCTTCTGGCAGACAACTAGGGCACTGAACCTAATTAAATGTTTCATAACCTGCAATGATGGGCCTATGATGCCTCTCTTAGCTTTCCGGAAGATTCGGATATCCAAGAAAATGTCAGATATCACAAAATTTCCTGTCATCTAGGGCTGGTGAAGCTCATCAGGATTTGAAACCTTTGACCTCTCCTAGTTGGGCCCTGAGAGGCTAAGTTTTGGGGTTAAAAACAGGGCATGGGTGATGACCATGATCTCAGAGCAGAAGTCTACAGCTTTCCCATTTTGTGTCACAGCTTCACTTCTACTTTCTGTGTGTGTTTGTGTGTGAGTGAGCGAGAGCACGTGTGATTGTGCATGTGCATACACTAGTCCTGGAGCTTGAACACAGGACATAAGCACTGTATCTAGTTTCTCTTGTACAATGATTGCCCTCCCCTACTTGAAACACAGAGCCATTTCAGGCTTTTTCCTAGTGATGTGGTCCAGAGTAACAAGCCTAGGGTTTCATGTATGCAAAGCACTCTACCCTTAAGGCACATTCTCAGCCCTCTACTTCAGGTTTGTTAGTTTGCTTATGTCTTTTTTGTTGTTGTCAGTTGTATGAGTTGAAGTCTGGTTCTGGGTGCTGTCCCTGAGCAATTCAGCTCTAATCTTGTGCTCTACCACTTGAGCCACCGGTTTTCTGGTGGTTCATTGGAGCTAAGTGTCTCACGGACTTTCCTGCCCAGCCTAGCTTTGAACCATGATCCTCAGATCTCATCCTACTGAGTAGCTAGGATGACTAGCATGAGCCACAAGCACCCAGCTTCCATTTCACGTTTCTTAGTGATGAATTGGAGATAATAGTCTCATGGGACCTTTTGTGTCTGGGATAGTTTGGAACCCAGATACTCTGATCTCAGCCTCCTGAGAAGCCAGCATGACAGACCTTGGCTATACAACCCTAGGCTGTGGCACTCTGCTGCAAGGGGGTCCTTGGCTCCATGTGGTGGAGTGCTGGCCATGAGTCCAAGAGGTAAGGATCAGCGCCTAGACTCTGAGTTGAAGGTTTATGACTGAGAAAAAAACAAAACCAAACAATTGTCTGGAGTAGACAACTCACTAGACTTCAGTAATACATAATTTTGTCCCTGCCATGGGGACATATCTGAGCCTCAATATTCTTGTCTGCCTAATCTGTGGAGCTATTACAAGGGCAAGATGAAAGAATGCACCCTTTGAAGGACAAAACACATTACACTCTTTACAGTATTCAGCACCCAGCACCCAGCACCCAATGCAGGACTCAGAACACTGCACATTGTGAAGGACTCAGCACATAGCATCCTGAGCAGGACTCAGCAGACAGCACCAAACGAAGGACCCAGCACCTCAGGAAGAACTCATCACATAGCTGTATCCCACAAGCTGTCATTAGTATTAGGGTGCTTTCATCAGTATCACCATTCTTTCAGAAACACATCACAAACTGCACAAAGTTCACAACTAATGATTGAGGTTGGTGGGGGTTTTTTGGGGGGGCGGAGTCAGCCATAGGGATTGCACTAAAATGTTGGGGGTAGTGTCCTAAGAACTTTTGCTTGAGCCACAGCACAGAGTATCACAGACATCCTGCCAGGGCTGGGTTTTAAACCCATCAATGTCTGATCTCAGCCCCCGAATATCTTGGATGACAGGGGTGAGCGAGCCAGCAGCATGTGGTTCTGTGGAGCTGGGTTGCAGTGGCATACCTCTGGCTAAGTCAGGTTAGATGGCAGCTGTCAGCACCAGACTCATGGCTTGCTCTGTGATGAGGTATTTGAAGTCCTCTACTTATAGAGTTGCAGCGGTGCCAGTCCTTGGTCTTGAGTAAGAGTCTAGACACAGTACTTATGTTTTATGCTCAAAGCTAGTGCTCAACTGCTTGAGTGACAGCACAACTTCCGGATTTTTATGTGCATGTGGTAGTGAAGAATCGAATCCAGGGCTTTGTATGTACAAGCCATCACTATACAACTGAGCCCCAGGAATGACAAGTGTATAAACAGATAAATATGTAGATTGATATTTATATATATATGTATATATATATATGTATACATATGTATAAAACAAGAGGAAGTTGTCTGTATATTATGAAATTACATATATTACTAGTAATTATTAACAAATAAATTATTCCTTCAAGTTTTAAGAACCATGGTTGAATATATAATAAGGTATTAATTGAAAATTAGTCAAAGTAGTATAATTATTTTGTATAATTTTATAGTATACTCATACACTAACTACTAATTTAATTGTTACTTTTATAACATTCCATTTGTATGGATGTATATTGGCATGCATTTCTTAGAATCTCCCAACAATCATTAGTGGCAGACCAGGCCTAAGTTAAAGTTTCGGTTATGGCTTCCCTAATAGCCAGGCAAAGATCAGCACGCAAGGTCATGTACACTTTCTGGGCCTTTTCATTTAGGTCCAGGATTGTCAGAATGCAAAGGGAAAAAAATGTAAAAGGACGTTATCGATCTTCTCTGTTTTATCCTTCTTCTTTTTATTTTTTGCCAACCCCGAGATTTGAACTTGGGTCCTAGGATCAAAGGGTCAACTGTGGCAGAGATGACAAAACCTGAGTTCAAGCCCTGTGCTTGGCCAAAGGAAAAATGCCCTGGCTTGGAATTTGGACCACTTTTCTGGCAGGCCTGGGATTTGAACTCAGGGTCTGGGTAACTCTGTGGCACTGTGGTTGAAGGGGAATCTCACCATGCTTGAATACAAGAAATTTTAGACCAGTTCCCAGGGCCTGAATAGAAGCCCCAGAACTGAAAAAAAATAATATTCATATATGAGATTTATTTACATGCATGGGTTTAGTGAGTATGACGTTTATTACACTTATTTATGTAGTATTATTACACACATAACATTTCATTTATTACAACCTATCACACAGGATATATTTACATATAGATTATATATCATACTGAGACCCAGGATATTTTTCAGGAAAAAAAAATGTGTCAAAAGTGGCTTCTTATTCCATGAATAAATTTTTGGCCATGCTGGGATTTCAACTCATGGGCTAGAATGCCCAATCCATAAGTGAGGTCACAGTCTTAGCTCACCATCCTCTGGCAAACTGAGCTGCCAGGAAATGCTGAGGACCTGTGATCAAGCCACAATAGTGCCCAATATATATACTGATAGCTGTGTGTGTATATATATATATATATATATACACACACATTTAGAGAGAGAATGTGAGGATATCATTAAATTATATATATATATATAGTTACCAATTATTAGTTTAAGTTATGTCTCCATTTAATGAAATATAATGGCTGAATACTTATAAAAGCATTAATTAAAAATTAGTCAATATCCTTCCATTTGAGGAATCATACCATGGTGCTAGAATGGAAGATTTAAGTTCAATAATTTTTCTGTGGCATTCTGAAATAGAATCATGAATTAACTACAAATTTAATTATTACTTTGATTACTTTGATAACATTCCATTAGCATTCACATAAATAGGAATGAGTTTGTCAGGATCTCCCTCCATTTGTGAGTGGCAGTCCTGGCATTCTAACTCCAGGCCTAGATGATTTATTTCAAATGTAAACAATTGGAATAACACTGTGAAGATTTCAGATTGTCATGATTTTAAAAAGAACACAAGAAGAAAAGAAAGCCAGGTGTCAGTGGCTCCTGTATTTAATGCTAGCTCCTCAGGAGGCTGAGGTGTAGAGAATGCCAATTTGAATTCAGCCAGGGCAGGAAAGTCCTAGACACTCTTATTTCTAAGAGATCACAGGAAAATATGCCCATGGGTTGGGCCTGTGCCTCAAGGGCAGAGCTCTACCCTTGAGCAAAAGGAGATCAGGAATAGGGCCTAGTCTCATATTTCAACCTCGGACCTGCCAAAGAAATAAAAGAATTCAGTAACTCCATGTCTCTGTGTATAGTTTTGGATGATGTATGTACAATGGGCTTTCAGCAGGTTGCCCTTACCCAGAACCCCAACCTGGGCAAGCTGGGAAAAGCCCTCAGAGAGTACTAAGTATGAGCCAGTAGCTTGAACAAAGCATCCTTCTCTGCCATTTAATAAGTGAAACCCCGAAGGCTTGCCTGGGCTGCTGTATGCAACAGGTGCATAACATTCTGGCTGAGGTATCTTATTGGGACATCTAGCAGCCAGCCACTACCTCCAGGGAGGCCACAGTTCCTAGGCTGTAGGAGTTGTGGAAGGTTCTGGCTCCATATTTCTTTTCCCTCTGTAGGATGTGAGCCTAGATCTCTGGGGCCTGGTGGCTATCACACATTCATCATTCCTCATTGCCGAGTCTCAGGCTGGTCCCAAATCCTGGCAAAGATATAAAATGGCCAGCGATTTCTGTGCTGAAATACCACCCTCCTAGATCCTGTTAGAAGTGAGCCTTGGGCTGCGAATTTGGCTTTGTGATAGAGTGCTTACCTAGAGAGCATGAAGCCCGAGGTTCGATTCCTCAGTACTACATAAACAGAAAAAACCAAAAGTGGCACTGTGGCTTAAGTGATAGAATGTACCCTTGAGGAAAAGCAACTCAGGAAGATGCCCAGACCCTTAGTTCAAGTCCATGATTAGCAAAATATGTGAGCTTGGTGAGACATACTCTTCTGGGACTCAGAGGAGGGCCGAGGTTATAGGGAAGAGGGAGATGGCAGGTGCTGGTGGCTCACCCCTATACTCTTTGCTACTCTGGAGGCTGAAATCTGAGTATCATAATTGCAAGACAGTGCATGCAGGAAAGTCTATATGAGAATCTTTTCTCCAATTAAACACCCAAAAAGCCAGAAGGAGAGCTGTGTTCCAAGTAGTAGAGTTCTAGCCTTGAACATAAAAACTCAGGAATAACATCCAGGCCATGAATTTCAACCCAAGGACTGGCACACAAACACACACAAACACACACACACACACACACACACACACACACACACACACACACACACACACACACACACAAACACACACACCAATATAGAGCATTTGCCAGTCAGCCTACCAAGTTCCATCTCTTGGAACTCAATATTATTTTAAAAAGAGGGAGAATGGAAGGAAGGACTTGCTCCAGGAGGTGATATAACTAGTGCCAAAATTCCACTGGAGTTCTAAGATGTGGAACAGGACAAAGTGCCTCAGGCAGAAGGTACACAGCATGGACAAAGGTCCTGAGGTGTGGTGTAGAGCAGGTGGTATGGGGGGAATGAATGTTCTGTGTCTTCAGACAAGTCTGGCTGAACACTCAAGGCTGGGTCAAGGTTTGTACTTGAGTCACAGGTAGGGCAGAGGGTAGGGTCCAGAATGGGGCCCAGGGGAAGATTAGCTTGACTTTTCACAATGGACCCTAGCCATTTCCTGTGGCTGAACGCCTATTTTTCACAGCCCTTGACCCTAAGGCCTCCTTTGCATGGAGGAGTCAGGGCAAACGCAGGGAAGAACACTTGCTTAAGAAAAGCTTCTACCCAATGCCACCAGTGGCTCATCCTCTGTAAATCCTAGCTACTCAAGAGACTGAAATCAGTGCTCGTGGGTCAAAGCCAGCTCAGGGGAAGAAAGTTAGTGAGACTCTTCTTGCCAATGAACCACCAAAAGCCAGAAATGGAGCTGTGGCTCAAGTGGTAGAGTACCAGCCTTGAGGGAAAATGTTAAGAGACCAGAGCCCAGACCCTGAGTTCAAGCCCCAGTACAGGCACAGAAAAAATAAAGAAGATTTCAGAAGCTCTAAGTCCACTGTGGAGAAAGGCCATTATCAGCTGGGTGAAAGTGGCTCAAGCCTGTCATCCTAGCTACTCAAGGCTGAGACCTGAGTATCAATCAAGATTCAAAGCTAGCCTGGGCAGAATCTTATCTCCAATGACTCACCAAAAAGCTGGGAAGTTGAGCTACTGTAGTTCAAGTGGAACAGCACAAACCTAGTGTAAACAAGCTAAAGGATAACATCTAGGCTCTAAGTTCTTGTCCCGGTAAACACACACACACACACACACACACACACACACACACACACACACACACACACACACACACACTAACATCATTAGCAGGTGCCAGCAATCCTAGCTACTCAAGAGGCTGAGCTCTTAGGATGGCAGCTTGAAGCCAGCCCAGGCAGGAAAGTCCATGAGACCCTTATGTCCAATAAACAACTAAAAAGATGAAAGTTCAGCTGTGGTTCAAGTGGTAGAATGTTAGCTTTGAGTAAAGGAAGTTCAGGGACAGTGCCTAGGTCCTGAGTTACAGCTCAAAGATTTTTTTAAGACACCCTTTGCCAGCCCCGCAGGCCATAAATCCAGATTTTGGTCATCCTAGATCTCACCTCCACTTCCGCCACTTCGACAGTACTGCCACATGTGGCCAGTGTGTGGCCAACACTGGGTTAAGAAGTGAACGTACACAAGGAGGGAGGGGCATAGGCAGGTCAAGACTAATATCCCAGAACATTGAGTTTTTGTTCATACCAGTCTCATCCCCCAGCTCCTTGGCCCTGGAATCTAAAGTCTGTGCCTCTGTATTCTGGGCATCCGGAATTGTGTAGAAGGCCCAGGTGGGGCCAGAAGATAGACTTTCCTATGATAAAGTACATTTACATTTCCTAGACACTGACCAATATTTCCAAGCCACCTTAGTCTCACCTCCCATGTAGCCCTGGATCCTCCTTGCTCGGGTGGCCTTCAGTCAGCTGTCAAGCTTGAGTTAGCCAGAGCCACCAGCACCCCCCATTCCCCAGTCCACTGCCAGCCTGTTGAAAGGGATGTCATAGGCCCAGCTGAGGAAAAGGACAGGACATCGTATGACTGAGGCCCTCCCTCTGAGGCATGGGAGACCCTATGCCAGCTGGCACTGCTGTACCAGAATCTGCTGGAGGTGGCCAAATATTTGGACAGCCAGACTTGTGCCCCAGAGAAAATATGGAACACAGGCCACTGGCAATTTACGACTCATTGTAGACCCTGATAGGGAGCTAAAGGCAAGGTCAGTGTGGAGGAAGGGCACCATCTGAAGTCAGAAAGAGGAGGATAGGCACCTAAGAAGGGGACAGAGAAAGATGAGGGAAAATTACACACACACACAGACACACAGACACACAGACACATAAACAGACACACACACACACACACCACACACACACACACACACACACACACACACACACACACGGACATTCCTAGGCCTCAGCGGTTCCTGAGAACAGAACCACGAACTCCCTCCATTTGGATCATATCTGACCTGTGAGAAGATGGCACTATTGTACTCAGTCCAACTGTAGACACAAGATTGAGCCTCTAACATATCTGGAATGTCTCATAACCTAGCATGGAATTTCCTACCATACACACTGCTATGTTGAAAACTCAGCCACCTCTTTGTTTATTGCTGGTCATGGGGTTTGAACTCTGGGTCAGGGCACTGACTTTCAGCTCTTCAGCTGAAGATGATCACTCTACCACTTGAGCCACAGCGCCAGTTCCTGTTTTCTAGTGGTTCATTGGATATGAAGTATCACCAAGCTGGCTGTGAACTGTGGTCTTTACATCTCAGCTTTATGAGTAGCTAGGATGCCAGTTGTGAGCCACCAGCAGCACCCTGCTTTAGCCACGTTCATATACCCAGAGGAAACCCAATTTGTCAGGCCACGAACTTCTTGCAGCCCTTGACTTCAAACTTTGACACTCAGCATCCAAATCCATCCTTCAATGGAGAGAATACAGGCACAACAATCCGACCTCTGCACCCATTCACCCACTCACTGCCTGCCAAAGGCCTCATCCTCTTGAGTACTTGGTAAGGGACTGCTCATCCTACTGTGGCTTCAAACTGGGGAAAACTTGGGGAGTTCTTAGAAGTGTCTGTACAGTGAGGCCAACACCTGGTCTCTCAACCACAGCACCCCCCCCACACCTCCACATTTTTGCAGGCAAAGATGTTTTACTTTCTTTCTTTTTTTTGGTTGTAGGGTTTGAACTCTGGGCCTGGGTGTTTTCCCTGAGCTCTTCAGCTCAAGGCTTGAGCCACAGCACCCCTTCTGGTTTTGTGCTGGTTTGTTGGATATAAGAGTCTCAGGGCTGGGCGCTGGTGGCTCATGCCTGTAATCCTAGCTACTCAGGAGGCTGAGATCTGAGGATCACGGTTCAAAGACAGCCCGGGCAGGAGAGACCGTGAGACTCCTATCTCCAATAAACCACCAGAAAACCAGAAGTGGCGCTGTAGCTCAAGTGGTAGAGCGCTCACCTTGAGCTGAAGAGCTGAGGAACAGCGCCCAGGCCCAGAGTTCAAGCCCCACGACCGACAAAAAAAAAAAAAAAAAAAAAAAAAAAAAAACTAAAAAAAGAGTCTCAGGGTCTTTCCTACCCAGGCTGGCTTTGAACTGTGATCCTCAGATCTCACCTCCTGAGTACCGAGGATGACAGTCATGAGCTACTGACACCTGGCTAAAGAAACTTTTCCATGATTGTCATCTTATCTCCTTAGGAGATTAAGATCTGAGGACTGCAGTTGGATGCCACCCTTGGCAACAAGTCCACGAGAACTCTTTATCTCCAATTAAACCCAAAAAAGCTAGAAGTAAAGCTCTGGTTCAAATGTTAGAGTCCTATCTTGGAGCATAAAAGACAAGACAACCCCTAATTTTAAGTATTTCCTAGCAAAGATCCACTCAAGAAAGGGAAGCAGGTGGGCACACGGGTGCTCAAAGCTCACACGTAATAATCAAGACTCTCAGAACAGATCCCACCCTGCTATGATTCTCTAGATAATTTGTCCTACACCATGGCAGTCTTAGATGGGACTGACCATGCAACAAATTAGGACGTTCAAGTATGATCTCATACTGAGGATCCCCTGACACTATCAAAGACTCAGGATCTCTCAGAGTTCTGCCTCAACACTGGACAGTAAAGTGAGATGTAGTTATCCAAACACATGATATGGGAACCAAAAGGTTTCTTGGTCAAGGGACTGAGACTGGGGAGCTCTAGCTCCCTCTCTTGGGAAGGTGAAAAGGGCTGTTCTATCCCAGGAATGTTCCTCTGTTTGAGTATTATCAAAAAAGCAACCCTGCTCAGATCCCAGTGCCTCTGGTTTTCCCACCAGTCTCTACCCAGCCCTGCCCCACCTTCAGCCTGCCCTCTCTGAATCCCAAATCTGCCATCTAGATTAAAGACTGAGCCACCAAAGAGACCCCCTTCTGCCACTGAGAATGGCAGTCACAGGGCCCTAGCACCTTCTCTATGAAGTCTCAGAGCAACATGGGTCTCAACACCCGCCCTCATTCCCAGGCTGTCCTGTGCCAGTGGCATGCTTACCTCTGTCTCTCATGGAGGAATGAACACCAGGGGTGTCATCTTCAGATTGAGCCCGATTGAGCACTCAAAAGCCCCAGCCCCCAAGGATGTACTGCACAGGCATCCTGCAGTGAACAACAGCCAGGTCGTCAACGGTGAAACCAAGGTGCCAGGACTTTTAATAGCATTGTGGCTGGATGAAAGGCTCGATCACTGGTAGTCTGGTTTGTCAGGTGAGATCATAGCTAAAATATCCTGACACACCTGACCTGGGATCATCCTCCCTCTTCGTCTCCCTAATTATCACTTGCCCCCGCCCTTTACACTCCCTCACCCCAATACCTTCCTAGCCCTTGGACACTTTCTTCTTATCTGACCAGAAAATAAACTCGTTGAGGCCAGGGAAACTGGTAACCCACCCTGATCCCTAGGGTCTACTGAGGCTGCTCTGCACTCGGTTGAGCACACAGCTCCTGGATGTCATGAACTTGCTGAGGGGTCAGTCGCTTGATCCAACATACTGGCTTTAATCTCTGAAACTGTCCCTACAGAGCTTGTGAATGGTTGGCTCCCTTGATCCAGGGACACCAAACCTAGTCTTGCATGTTATCCCTTCTTCCTTCCTTTCCTCTTTTTCTCCCTCTGTCTTTCCCTCCTCTCTCTCTCTGTCTCTCTCTGTCTCTGTCTATGTCTCTCTCTCTCTGTTTCTCTCTCTGTCTTTCATTTCTTTGTGTCAGTCATGGGCCTTGAACTCAGAGCCTAGGTGCTATCCCTGAGCCTTTTTACTCAAGGCTAGCAGTCTATGGCTTGAGGCATACATCCACTTCTGTTGTTTTGTTTTTGGTAGTTAATTGAAGACAAGAGTCTTACAGCCATTCCTGCTTGGGCCAAAAGTTTCCATCCTTGGATCTCAGCTTCCTAAGTAAGTAGGATGACAGGCCTGAAGCACCAGCATCCAGCTCAAACCAAGGTTTCTTCATGTTCTGTGGAAACAGCCTGGAACCTTTCATTGTCTAAGACCTCCCAGAGCATGGTGCACACTGTATACGTTTGTTGGATAAATAAATGAGCATCTGTCTATGACAATACTACAGAAAAGTCCCATCTGATTCAGGTAAGTATCCCCTGTAATTATTCCTCTGATGAAGCCTGATGTAGCTCTCCCACAGTTCTCTCTCCTCACTCTTCATGCCCTCCTGGTGGCACCACACTTAACTGTTTTGACTCATAGGATGTGAGCTATGATGTACTCAATGTATTCCAGGGCCTCTAGGATGCATATCTTCTCAAAGATCTCTGTCCAGCGGCTGACCAGCTCTGTGGCACTCAATTCCCCACTCAGGTATGAACAAGTTTGCCATGAGCTGAAAGACTGGCTCAAGAGGCCTCCTCTCCTCCCCCTGGGACCAGCCAGGATGGTCTACCACATCCCGCCCCCAAGTTTCATGTTGCAGACAAAGGATCTTTGAGGCAGCCTGGGGTCTCTGAATCTCCCATAATCCAGTGCAGTTGCTGGGAATCCTCTTTGCTCACAGCTGGCAGGCTGGGGATGGCAAGGTCACAATCCCTGCTCCCCAGGACGTCCCCGACTTAGGTGGTCACCCTAGAGAGAACTGGAGGAGATTCAGCAGCTGCCAGAGAAAGGCTTAGTCAAGGCACAAGGTTCAAAGCAAGAAAATAATCTGGTTTGGGACCTCTGCCTGTGACGCTTTGAACGACATTTTTGGCAGCTAAAAACGTCCATCCAAGGCATTAGTGAAAATTGCCAGCTTAAATAAAAAAAACCTGGAAAATGTAGCATTTAAATTGTCCCAATCAAACTTAAAGGGTTCCAAAATCAGTGGTCCCCTTTTGCTTCCAGACAGCCTACAGCAGGTTACAGAAACTGGCATTCATCGATCCCTATCTAACTGCCATATCCTGATACCAAGCGGGCTCCAGCAGGGGGAATGGACTTGCCTACCATTGTCCAGCATGAAACGTCCCAGACAGGACACCGATTGGAGTCTGCAGGAATCCAGGGAGGATTGACCACTGGTGCACTGCCCCAGGAGAGAATCCATGCCACCAGTGGGGCCCCGGAGCCCTGGGCTTGGATGCCCACAGAGACCATAAACGCCCTAGGTAAGGTTCCCCTCTCATCCTCGGTCATGGTGAAACATCTGCCATGTCACACTGTACTCCAGCCCCCCAAAACCTCGTAGCTTCACAGCCCCTGCCCTACCCTTTCCCCCATCTCCTTCCCTAATTATGTTTGGCAGACACATTCCCAACCCTTGAATTAGCTCCAACTATACACTGAGAGCAGAGTGTCTGTCTGGAAGATTGTGGCTGTGGACACACTTGCCTCACCAAGCTTCTGGCCTGGGATAGAAGGACAGGTGTCCACTCGAGTTCACACAGGTCTCCTAGGGGAGGGCCACGCAGGCCCAGCAGCTATTGTGGGCTACAGGAAAGGGGGAAAAGTGAGGTAGAAAGGGGAGGAAAGGAATGTCTACTGAAATCTTCCATAAAGGATCCATGAAACTGTGAAGGAGAAAACAAAAATTGTGGCTGGGCTCATACTTGGTACTGATGAAAAAAGAACAACAACAAGTACATACACACAGAGAAATAAAATGCTTTTGCTATTTTTAGACATGGTGACACACACACACACACACACACACACACACACACACACACACACACACACACACACACACAAATCCAGAACAGTGACAGAAGTGTCTTCCATGCAGCACCTACAATTTGCCAAATGATCACTCACCTGAGCACAGTCAGGCTGTACAAGGAGAAAGATGATCTCTCTCTCTCTCTCTCTCTCTCTCTCTCTCTCTCTCTCTCTCTCTCTCTCTCTCTCTCTCACGCACACACACACACACACACAGACACACACAGACACACATACACACACTCAGACTCAGAGTAGTGCCTCTCTTAAGTTTGTTGGTTACTCATCTGGGGCAATGTACAGCTAGATCATGCATGTTCCCATTCCCCATTCCCTTTTCAGAACCAAGGGTTCCCACCCAAGGGGAGCACCACTGTAATGACACAGCACCACCCTGCCTCTCGCCTTCCCCAGGGCCAAACTCTTCCCCTTGGGAACAACCAGCCTTATATCCCCATTCACCAGAACCCTAAGCCAGGACACTGGGTGAAGGAATCCCCAGACAGCTGGCTCCTCAGAGCAAGGACTGAAAACAAGCAGGGGGTCATGGGGTCCCCAAGGGAATGTCTAACCTGGGGTGGGCATGGTGTTGAGGAAATGGATGGGGTTCTAAAGGATACATACATGGACACACTCCCTATTTCCAGCCTAGATGCTTCTGGGAGACTGGGTGGATTCTTGGAGGGACAAGGAGAACAGATGGACCAGGAGCACCAGCAGATGCTGGAAGAGCTGGGAAATGTGACCAAACTGTGAGTACTGTTGACAGCTGGGGTGGGGGGTATAGGCCAGGTGTATATGTGTCACAGAGAGTGTGTTCCTCCCAGATATTCACCTTTCATCTGACCCCCAGCGCTGTCACCTACCTAGTGTGATTTTCTGATACCCTCCTCAGGTGAGAGGGTGACTGAGAACAGAGGACAAGAACTCACACAGCAAAGGGCCCCTATCTTCAGCATCCAATCCCCCCACCCCCAGAAAAAAGGAAAAGACCTGAGAAGGCAGGTGTGGAGTTGCTGCTCCCCACCTCTTTATAAAGCCACAAAATTCCAACCTAGGAGAGGAAGGGTGAAGATGTGGGGCTATGTGGTTCCCACTGCTCCAGGCCAGGGGTTTGGTGATGCCCCCTTCTCACCCAACCCTGCATCTCCCCATTTCCTGGGACACTGACACTAGGGATGGGGGTGGGATCCTTGAGATGACACCCACTCCCCCCCCACTCCTGGGGAGTATTTGTGGCATAGCCAGGGCTGGCCCCTGGCACAGGTGAGGCAAGGTTGGGATGTGAGAAGGGAAGTGGGAGTCGCGGGTCTGGGTGGGGTGGGGAAGGGGGGTTGGGAGAGGTCACAGGGTGCGGGTCTATGGGACAGCCACTCATGTGTGCTGCTGGCAGATGCTATAGCCTGCCATTCTGGGTGTAGCAGGCAGCAATGGCAGCATCATGGCAGATGCTCAGGCTCAGAGCAGAGGATGGGGGGCCAGGACGTGGTCAGGGCCACAAGCTGGCCTGGGGCACATCACTGGATGACTCAGAGGCCCTGCTGGTCCGAGCCAGCAGCCCATGTTTGAAACGTGATGCCACGGGGACAGCAGGAAAGGGGGCAAGGACAGGGGCAGGCGGGTGGCAGGGTTGAGCCCACCTTAGGCCCAGCTATGCTCATGGCACTGGAATCTCAGATTCAGTGCCTCCTTGGTCTCTGAGCCTCCCAGGGCCTGTGGGGGGATGTGCCTGCTGTGCTGGCTTTGTGTGCTCTGTGCTCCTGGCACAGACCCGTGATCCTACAGCAGCAGAAGCCAGCCATTGATGCCACCTTCCCTGGTGCTTGTGCCTGCTCTTCTCTCTGCTGTCTCTCTCTGACCCCCACTTTTCTCCCAGGCTGCCACACCCACGCTGCACAAGTGAGCCAGCCCCCATGTGCCCCTGGCTGCAGCAGATATGTGTCCCTTCGGCCACATCCTTTCCTCTCCTCAGTCATGCCCCCTCCCCACTCGACCACACCCGCTATCCCTGACCTTGTGGTGCCCTCACTGCCCTAAGGCTAACAGGCCTTAGGAAGAAGCAGCCTCACCTCAGCTCAGGGCTTCCTCCCAACCCCAGCAGCTGCCCATGGCATCGAACCCCTCCCTCTGCCCAACGGCTGGGAGAGACTCTTCTCTATCCACCTCACCTCACACACTAAGCAGGTGCACAGTTACCCTCTGTTAGTGTGTGTGTGTGTGTGTGTGTGTGTGTGTGTGTGTGTGTGTGTGTGTGTGTGTGTGTGTGTGTGTGATTTTCAGGGATACCTACCTCACAAGGACTCAGAACATAGCACCCTTTTGGATGACAGCACACAGCATACTTTAAAAAAATAGCACAAAGAAACCTGTGTAATGGACTCAGCACAATGCGTCTTTTGAAGGACTCAGCACATAACAACCTTTGGGATCCTCATGGTAATCTAATGACCAATAAAATTAGACATGCCATTTTGACATCACCAAGCTTAAATATCATAAAATTATGACAGCATACATCCCAGTGAAATTATAGACATATTGTGAATGCCTATTTTGTGATTTCATTCTAGTTCAAGCAAGCAATATTGGTGGATATCAGAAATCCATTGTGACCTCAAAGCCATTGGACTTGAAAATCCTTTTGTGATATCGTAGTGCCATTGTGATATCATTAACCTGTTGTGACATCACAAGGCTGTCCTGTCCATTGTGACCTCCTCACCAATGTGACATCACAAAGCCATTGTTATATCACATTGCTGTTGTGACATTACAATCACCCTGAGACCTCCCAAACCAATTATGACATCTTTAGCACCTTTGAAAAAACACATGGCCTTTGTGACACCACAGTCCCTTTTTGTATCCATATCTTCATTGTGAAATGTCAATTGAGATCAGATATGCCATTGTGATATCACAAACATTTACAATATAATCATACTGTGACATCACATTGTCATTATGACAACATCAGGTCATTATGATATCCCAAATCTATAATGATATCATACCATTATGACATCACATTTTCATTGTGACATCATATTTACATTATGAATGCCTATTATGTGATTTCATTATATTTCAAATGTGGCATGTGGGTTCATATCAGAAACACATTTTGACTTCATAACCATTGTGACATCACAATCCCTTTGAGACAAAATGTTGCCATTGTGATATCTGTAAACAACTGTGACAACTCAAACATGTCCTGTCTTCATAAGTTTTGACATGTTGCCACTGTGTTATGTTAGGACCATTGAGAGCTCATTCTATTTTTGACCTCATATTATTTCAGGTATGTCATAAAATATTAATAATGTACTGTGACATCTTAAGTATTGTGACATCACACTGCTAGATGTAATAACCATTGTGTCACATTGTCACATTACATATCTATTGGACTTCATCACATTTGTGCCAACAAATGCCTTTGGAATCCTCACAATCCCATTCTAAACTCAGATACTCATTGTGAGCTATTGACAATTGAGGTGTCGAATGCCGTTGTCACATCACCAAGCTATTGCAACATCACAAAACTATTTTGAACTCATCACTATTATGGCATCACCAACTAATTGTGATTATAACAACACTCTTATGACATTATAATTTGACATCATATTACAATTGTGATATTACTGTACCATCATGCTTTCACAAACCTATTACGACCTCATCACATCTTAGAAAATGCATGGCCTTTGGGACATCAAGCTCCTTCTCTGAATTTGTATCATTGTGAACTTGTAGCAATTGAAATTTGAAATAAGGTGTGATATTACAAACTAGTTTGACATCACTTACACATTTTTATATCATTAACACTTTGACAAATGAAACCTGTTAGGAACCTTAGCACTTTTGACAAAAAAAAAAACATGGCCTCTTTGTCATCACAGTTCATTTGTGTATGTCATTGTGACTTCATTCTCATATCCTCATTATAAACTAATGGCAGTTAAGATCTGACATGCCATTGTGACATCAAAAATCCTTTGTGACATCATCAAACTGTCATTATGATATCATCAGCTCATTGTGATATCACCAAGCTACAGTGACATCATAGCATTAAGACATCGCATTGCCATTTTGCTGTCATAGACATATTGTGAATATATATCCTGTGATTTCATTCTATTTCAAATGTGGCATAATAGTTGATATCAGAAACACATTGTGACCTCATATCCATTGTAACATTATAAACCCGGTGTGATGTCATAACCATTGTGAAACCATATTGTTGTTATCACATCTTTAGCTTATGGTGACAACACAAAATGAGAATGACATTATAGCATTTGCCATTATGTCATTGTGACATCATATTCACATTATGAATGCCAAATCTGTGATTTCATTGTATTTGAAATGTGGCATGTGGGTTGATATCAGAAACTCATTGTGATGTCATAACCATTGTCACATCAGAATCCCTTTGTGACATAAATTTGGCAATGTGACATCACAATAGCAATATGATGCTACTAAGGCACCATGATATCACAATGGTCATGAACTCACAATGGGTTTCTGATATCAACCGACATGCCACATTAGAAATAGAATCAAATAACATAATAGGCAAACACAACATGTCTATGATATCAGAATGACAATGAGATGTTACAATGCTATGATGTCATTGTAGTTTTACATGTCAAAATGAGCTGAGGGTGTCATAATTGCAACATGATATCACAATTATGATAATGTAAGAAAGGATTTTTTAATGTTTAAATAGTATGTCTGATGTCAGTTGTCAGTTCCCCATGAGGATATGGATACAAAAATGTTCTGTGATGTCACAGAGGCCATGTGTGTTTTCAAAGGTGGTAAGAGGTCATAACAGGTTTCAAAGGGAACAATGTGATCCATAATGTCACAATGAAAATGAGATGTCCCATTGGGTTTTTGATGCCACAATGGTGATGAGGTCAAAATGGTTTAGTAATGTCACAGTTTGTAATATCAGAATGATACATCCAATTTCAATTACTCATAATTCAATATGAGGATACCGGGTGATAGAAGGAGCTTCATAGTATGTGGTCATACTATGTGAAAACCCAATCGAACAGTGATTTCACAATGACAATGTGATGTCTCAACATCATGTTATAATAATGTTTTGATGTCACAATTGGGATGCCATACTGATGAGGAGGTCACAATAGATTTGAGATGTCCCAAGGGGTTGATGTCACAATGGCATGTGGGATCTTAATTTTCATTAACTCACCATGAGTATATGAGTTTGGGAAGGGATTCTGATGTCACCAAAATAAATGCAGTCAAGAAAGTGAAGAACTAACAGGTCTGAGATGTCACAAAGTGACACAATGTTTATGATGTCCAGGGGTGTGATATCATGATATTACATTGGATTTTAGATATCTCATGTCATATTTGAAATATGAAGTCGAACACAGATTTTCAACTCACAAAGGGCCTAAGATATCACAATGGCATTCCTCAAAAGTTATGAGGACAGGAGAGGTATTTGATGTCACAGTGGATTAATGATATAACAAATGCAAAGTGCTGTGACAAAGACATTTTGATGTCACAAAGGTTATGAGTTCACAATGATTTCCTGATATCAACCCACATGGCACATTTGAAATAGAATGAAATCAAAGAATAGGCATTCACAATGGGTCTATGACATTAAAGTGACAAGGTGATGTCAGGCAGCAATGTTTGATAGGATATGTACTCATTACCTTACTCATGTAACTGCAATCCCTCTGTACAGTACACTTACAATAAAAAAAACGTACAGAAGAAAAAAAGAGAAAAAATGGTATTGTGTCATTGCGGTTTTGTATTGTCACAATGAGATGATGGTGTCATGATGACAATGTGATTTCACAGTCATAATTATTGTACAAAGTATTTGTGATGCTACAATGCTGTGTGATCACAATTTTCATTAGTTCACTATGAGGATATGGGTACACAAAGGGTCTGTGATGACCCAGAGGTCATGTGTATTTTAAAGGTGCGAAGAGTTCACAATTGCTTTGTGATGTCACAATGTGATTGTGAAGGCACAACAGTAATGTGATATCACAATGGGTTTGTGATGTCACAGTGATGATGAGGTCACAATAAGTTTGTGATGTCACTATGAGTTTGTAGTATTACAATGACATGTCCAATTTCAATTTCTACTAGTTCAAAATGGGATACAATTTCAAAGAAAGAATCTGAAGCTCCAAAGACCATGAACTGTTAGTCATAACGTGTGATATTCTGCCATTAGGATATTTTAGGCCTTTAGTAAGATTATATTCTGTTTTCAAACTCATAATTCAGGCATGACATCTGATATCAGAAATTGACTCTGACAATATGAACATTGTGACATCACATTGATAGACATCAAGACCAGGGTGTCACATTGTGAACTCACAAATGTGTTAGGACCATCATATTTGCCTCAACACATGACTTTGGAGACAACACAGTCCTTTTATGAACTCATATCTTCATTTTGAATTAAAGACATTTGAGAATCGGCATGTCATTGTGACATTTCCAACCAATTGTGACAGCACAAACCTATTATAGTAGAAACACATTGTGATATAATAGCCATTGTGGTAGCACAATCCCTTTGTGACCCCATATTTCCATAGTGATATCACTAACCCACTGTGAAATTCCAATCCTCTCATACCCAATCCAGGTATGAAATGTGATACCTGAATCCAGTGTGACATCTAGATCATGGTGACATCACACTGATAGATGTTATGAGCATTTTGTCATATTCTGACAACACACACCTGTTAGGATTTCATCATTTTTGAGACAATGCCTGACTTTGGAGACATTACAGTCCCTTTGTGAGCCCATATACTCATTGTGAGTTGACAATTGAGATCACATGTGTCATTTTGATGTCACCAACCCATTGTGACATCGCACACCTCTTGTAAACTCATCACCAGTATGGCATCACCAATTGTGGTAACAAAACTTTATTAAGTCATCATATTGCAACATCCCATTGCCATAGCGATATCACTGTTCCAATGTTTTTTCAAAAACCTAGCATGTCTTAGTAGCATTTTAGAAAATTCATGGCCTTTTATATTTCAGTCTTCTTCTGTGAACTTATATCCTCATTGTGAAATAGTAGCAACTGAAATTGAACATGTGAATATGAGATGTGACTTCACAAAATGTTGATTTCATCACCAATATAACATTACAAACCCATTGTAAGCTTTCATTGCCATTTGATATCACTATCACATTGTGACATCTCAAACCTATTTGGACCTCTCAGCACATTTGAAAAAACACATGGCCTTTGTGAGATCACAGTCCCTTTGTGTAACGATACCCTGATTATGAACTGACAATTGATATAAGACATGCCATTGTAACATCATGAACTCTTTGAGACATCACCAGTGTCACATAACATTCTCATTATGACAGGATTAACTACTTTTGACATCACAAAACTATGACAAGATAGCATTATGAGATCACATTGTCATTGTGATGTTATAGAGAGATTGTGAATGCCTGATTTAATTTTTTTTGTCGGTTGTGAAGCTTGATCTCTGGGCTTAGGTTTTGTCTCTGCTCTTCAGCTCAAGGCAAGCAATCTATCGCTTCAGTCACAGCACCACTTCTGGTTTTCTAATGGTTTTTATTGGAGATAGTCTCATGGACTTCCCTGCCTAAAGTGGCTTTGAAGTGCAATTCTTAGATCTCAGCCTCCTGAGTAGCTTGGATTAGTCATGAGCCACTGGCGCCTGTCCTTTTCATTCTTTTTTCAAATTTGACATGTGTGTTGATATCAGAAACATAATGTGACCTCATAACCATTGTAACATCATAAATAAGCAGTGACATCAAATTGTCATTATGACACCTTCATCTCGTTGTGACATCACCAAACAACAATGGCATCATAGCATGATAAATCACAATGACATTGTTACATCATAGTCATAACAGTGTGAAGGCCTATTCTGTGAATTCATTCTATATCAGTAACCCATTTTGACCATATAACCATTGTGATATCACAATCTTTTGTGACGTCATTAATCTGCTGTGCCATCACAAACCAGTCCTTATAAGTTTTGTGACATGCTGCCATTGTCATATGTTAAGCCCTTTGTTAGCTCATAATCTGTTTTAAATCTCATATTTCTGGTATGACATGTGATATCAGAAATCCCTTGTGACATCATACTGCTATATATCATGAGTATTGTGTCACATTGTGACATCACAAACATGTTAGAACGGCATCACATTTGTGACAACACATGCCTTTGGAGACATTACAGTCCCTTTTTGAAATCATATATTCATTGCCAATTAATGACAATTGAGATCTGCCATGCCACTCTGACATCATGAACCCTTTCTGACATCACAAACTTATTGTGACCTCATCACAAGAATGGCATCAACAACTAATTGTGGTATCAAAGCATTATTTTGACATGATATTGTGGTATTGCCATTGTGATATCACTGTCCCATTGTGTTTTTACAAACTTATATGGCCACATCACATCTTAGAAAATTCATGGCCTTTGAGACTTCAAGCTCTTTCTGTGAACTCGTGTACTTATAACTTCTAAGGCAAATAGAAAACCAGCAAGTCACATTTAGTATAATAATCCAGTTTACACTAGAAAGCGGACTGTGATTACCTTATGCTGGAACAGATACCCAGGTCCAAGAGTAGCCTTGACCACCAAACCTCAGACCTTCAATGGGCAGCCCCACCCTTTCTTTATTGGTCCGCAAACCACCAGTCAAAAAATTATGATCTCCAAAACTCCAAACCTCAATGGGCAAGGCTTTTTACTTTTCCATTCCTCCCTCCTTCACTACAGACTTGTCCTTCCTTCCTGGTCTTTCCCTATTTCCCTTCCACCACTTCCTTCTGGCCTCTCCAGTCTCCACAGGCCTGCCCTACTCTGCCCCAGTGAACACTTGCCAACCTTCTGCTCTCCCTCAACTTCCTCTCCTCTCAAGTTTTCCCTTCCTGCTGTCTCACCACTTTCTTCCATCTGGGTTGCTTTCATTTTTATGTCCCCTTCCAATGTTCTGAAAATGCACTTCATATATAGGTTGTACCCCTCCTCACTCCAATGTGTCTTCTGCCTAACAGTTTTCAACTGTCACTTCCCAAACTGCCCAATGTTCAATTACTTCTTGACAACTCACCATGTGAGGCTTGACACCTCCACCTTTGGCGGTATTCCCCACACTCTCCGGTGGGCCAGGCCAAGAATTTATAATGATTATCAGCTCCCACAGATAATTCTGGCCTCACTGGTTATTACAGTATCCTCATACTGAATTAGAAGAAATTGAAATTGTATGTCATTGTTATAATACTTGATGAGACATCACTAACCCATTGTGACCTCATCACCGTGGTGACATCACAAACTCATTGTGATATCACATTGCCATTGTGTCACCATGATCACATTGTGACATCTCAATCCTATTATGACCTCAGAAGCTTTGAAAGAAAGCATGGCCATTGTGTCATCACAGGACCTTTGTTCACCCAAATCCTCATTTTGAGCTAATGACAATTGAGATCAGACATGCCATTTTAACATCTCAAAAGCTTTGTGACATCATCACCACTGTAACATCACATTGTCATTAAGACAACATCATCCCATTGTGACATCATAAAACAACAATGACATCATAGAATTATGACATCACATGGTCATTGTGATGTCACAGATACATTGGAATGTCTATTCTGTGATTTCATTCTATTTCAAATGTGGCAGGTGTGTTGATATCAGAAATAGATTGTGAACACATAACCATTATGGCATCAGAATACCTCAATGACTCTACATTGCCAGTATGATATCACTAACCCACGGTCTCTCCTATCTTCATAAATGTTTTGACATGCTGCCAGTGTGATCTCTGACCTCTCTAAGCTCATAAATTGTTTAACTCATAATTCTTCATGTATGACATGTGATATCAGAAATCCACTGTGACATCACGACCACTGTGACATCACACTGACAGATGTCATGACCACTGAGTCACATTGTGACATCACAAACCTGTTAATACTCATTCCACTTGTGCCAACATATGCCTTTGTATACATTATGCCTTGTGAACTTATGTATTTATTGTTAGAGACCTGGCATGAGATTGTGACATCAACATTCCATTGTGAAATCACAAATCTATGTGACCTCATCAGCTGTATGGCATTACCAACTATTTGTGACTTCGGAACAATACTATCCCATGTAATGGTAACATCACATTGCCAGTGGGATATCTCTGTCCCATTGCATTTTCACCAATCTCTTATGTCCGCATAATATTTTACAAAATCCATGGCCTTTCTGACTTCTTGCTCCTTATGTAAATGTATAGCTTCATTGTGATCTAGTAGAATGAAATTAGATATATAATGGTGATATTACAAATTCATTGTGACATCACTATCCAAGTGTGACTTTATCACCACTGTGACATCACAAACCCATTGTGACATCACATTTCCACAGTGATATCACGATCACATTGTGATATCCCAAATCTGTTGTGACCTCTTAGCACCTCTTAGCAACTGACATCAGACATGCCATTGTACCATTACAAACGTTTTGTGACATCATCTCCAGAGTGAGATCACATTGTTGATAGCATACCATGAGCCCATTGTGATATCCTTAAATGACAATGACACCATAGCATTATGACATCACATATTCATTGTGAGGTCCTAGAGACAATGTGATTGCATATTCTGTGATTTCATTCTATCTCAAATGTGGCATATAGGTTGATTTCAGAAACCCATTGTGACCACATCACCATTGTGACATTACAATCCCTTTGTGACCTCATATTGACATTGTGAGATCATTAATGCAATGTAACATCACAAATCTGTCTTGTCCTTATAAATTTTATAACAAGCGACTACCTTGACCTGGGCTGGATGCCCAGAGCTAAATGCAGCCTCAACCATGAACCCTCAGAACTCCACAGAGCAGCCCAGCCATTTGTTAACTGGTCTTCAAACAACCAACCCCAAAAATAATGATATCCAAAGCTCCACATTTCAAAGGACAAGGCTTTTTCTTATCTCCTCATCCTCCTTCACTACAGACCTGTCCGACATTTCAGGTCTTATTTTTTTTCCTTCCACCATTCCCTTCTTCTCTTCAGGCTGTTCTACTCTTGACAGGCCTGCCGTGCCCTCTCCAGGTGTCCAGGTGCCATCCTTCAGCTCCTGCTCTCCCTCAATTTCCTTTCCTCCAAGCTCTTTATCCTCCTGCAGTCTCATCACTTCTTTCCTTCCAGGTCTTTCCCCTTTTTCTGTCCCCTTCTGCTGCTCTGAACATGCAGCCTATATTTAGGCCGTACCCTTCCCCTACTGCAATATGTTTCCTACATAACAGTTTTCAATCATCACTTCCCAAATGTCCATGCCCAATCACTTCTAGGCAGCTCACCATGTGGGGCTTGACATCCTATCTCCTTCAACAGCATCATACACCTCTCTCTGGTGGTCCAAACCAAGAGGCCATGATGACTATCTGTTCCCATGGATTATACGGGCACTGATGGTTATTACACTGTCCTCATGGTGAACTAGGAGCAATTGAAATTGGACAAATAATTGTGATATTACAAACTCGTGACATAACTAACCCATTGTGACCTCATCACCACTGTGACATCACAAAACCATTGTGACAGCACATTGATATTTTTAATACCAGTATCACATTGTTATATCCCAAATCTATTATGACCTCTTATGCATTTTGAAAAAATACATAGCTTTGTGACATCACATTCCCTTTGTGTACTCAAATCCCCACTGTGAAATATTGACAATTAAGAATCAGACATGACATTTTAACATCAAAAACAGTTTGTGAGTTTATCACAATTGTGTCATCACATTGTCATTTTGACACCATCTGTTCATTGTGAAATCACAAAACTAAAATGATATGATATATTTATAATTTCACCTTTTCATGTGACATCATAGACACATTATTAATGCCTTTTCTCGTATTTCATTCTATTTAAAATGTGGCCTGTAGGTTGATATCATAAGCAAATCAAGAACTCCTAACCATTGTGACATTAAAATCCCTTTGTACATCACATTTCCATTGGGATATCTCTAACACACTGTGACATCACAAACCCATTCTGTCATCATAACTTTTGTGACATACTGCAATTCTAATACCTTTGGGTTTTTTGTCCTCATAATCTGTTGTCAACCTCATTAGATTTCACATATGACACTTGATATCACAAATTCCCAGTGACATCATGACCATGGTGAGATCACACTGCCAGATTTCATAACCATTGTGTCAAATTTTAACCTCACAAACCTTTTAGGATTTCAATATATTTGTGACAACACATACTTTTGGAGAAACCACAGTCCCTTTGTGAAATCCTATACTTATTGTAAGTTAAAGACAATTGGGAACCATCATGTCATTGTGACATGCCCAACACATTGTGACATCACCAATCTTTTGTGACCTCATCACCAATTGTGACAACACAATATTTTGACATGATGTAGTGAGTTAATATTGCCATGATGCTATCTGTCCCATTGTGTATTCACAAACCTAATATGACCTCATAACTTTAAAAAAATTCATGTCCATTAGGACTTCAAGATCCTTCTGTGAACTTGTATGCACATTGTGAAATACTAGCATTGAAATTGGACCTGTGTTTGAGATATTACAAAATTATTATGTCATCAAAAACCCTTGGTGAACTCATCACAACAGTTTATCATAAAGCTATCATGACCGTTAAGTACCTTTGAAAACACACATGGCATTTGTGACATCACAGTCCCTTTGTATGCCCATATCCTCATTGTGAACTCATGACAATGGAATTCATACATGCCATTGTAACATCACCATTTGTTACCCCATCACAAATGAGACAACAAATATTCATTATGACACCATTATGTCCTTGCAATGTCACCAATTTATAATAACCTCATAGCATTATGACATTATATTGTCATTGTGAGGATATAGACACATTGTAAATGCCTATTCTCTTAGTTCATTCTATTTCAAATTTGGCATGTGGGTTGATATGAAAAAAACATTATTATCTCATAAATATATGGCATCACAACCACTTTGTGACATCACAGTGCTATGGTGATATCGTTAACACCCTGTGACAACACAAACCTGCCCTGTCCTCATAAGTCTTGTGACGTGCTGCAATTGTGATGACTTAGGCCCTTTATGAGCTTGTAATCTGTTTTCAACCTTATAATATTTGTTATGATATGTGATATCAGAAATCCACTGTGACATCATGACAATTGTGACATCATACTGACAGATATCATGCACATTGTGTCACACTGTGATATCATATTCCTCCTAGGACTTCATCACACTTGTGAAAACACATGCCTTTGAAGATACCACAGTCCGTTTGTGAACTCATATTCTCTGTGATTTCATGACAAATGAGATCCTTTATGCCATTTGGATATCTCTAACAAATTGTGACATCATAGAACTACTGTGACCCCTTACCTTTATGGCATCACCAACTAATTGTGACATCAAAACCTTTTGTGATGTCATGTGACACGGTGATCATGACATCTGTAGGTGTGATGTTATCTCATGTCATACATGAAATATGAGGTTGAAAACAAATTTTGAGGGCAAAAAGGTCTAAGATATCACAATGTCAGCATATCACAAAAGTTATGAGGACAGGAGAGCTTTGTGATGTCTCATTGTGTTAGTGATATCACAATGGCCCTGTGCTATCACAAAGTGATTATGATGTCAAAATGATTGTGTAGGCACAAACATGCGTTTCTGATATCAACTCTCATGCCACATTTGAAATACAATGAAATCACAGAACAGGCATTCACAATGTGTCTTTGATGTCACAATGAGAATTGTTGTTATAATGCGATTATGTCATTGAGTTTGGTGATGCTCTCATAATGAAAATGTGATGTCACACTGTTGAGAATGTCACAAACACTTTTTGATGTTATAATGGCATGTCTGATCTCAATTGTCATTGGTTAACAACAAGGATATGGGTACACAAAGGGACTATGATGTTGAAAAAGTCATGTGATTTTTCAAAGGAGCTAATTGATCATAATAGATTTGAGATGTCACAAAGGAATCATGATGTCACAATGACAACATTGTCACAATGGGTTTGTGATGTCGTGTTATGATGATGCCAAAATGGGTTTGTGATGTCATAATGAGTTTGTAATATCACAATCAAATTTCCAATTTCAATTGCAACTAATTTACGAGGAGGATACTGTAATAACCATCAAGGCCACGATAATCTATAGGGTCCGATAATCAGCCAGGCACCATCACCTGGACAGCTGGAGAGGACAAAGTATGCCACCAAAGAATGTGGGGCATTCTGTGGGAGGGGCTGGTGCATTAATCCCCGTCTATTGAGCTGTTAAGAAGTGATTGGGCTTTGGGCAGTTTCAGATGTGACAGTTGAAAACTGTTAGGCAGATGGAGTGTAGGATGGGTACAGATTGTTTACAGGCTAGTGTTCAGAGCAATAGAAGGAAAGAGAAAAAGGGGAAAGTCCTGGAAGAAAGGAAGTGGTGTGATAGCAGAAGGGGAAAGACCTGGGAGAAGAGGAAGTTGAGAGGGGGTAGGAGGTGAAGGATGACAACTGACGACCCAGGCAAAACAGTTCAGGCATTTGGAGAATGGAGAGGCCTAAAGAGAAGAAGGAACTGTTAGAAGGGAAAAATGGAAAGACCTCGAAGGAAGTATAGTTCTGTAGCGAAGGAGAGACAAAGGGAAGGGGAAAAAAAGGCTTGCCCATTGATGTTTGGAGCTTTGTATATCATAATTTTGGGGGTTGGTGGTCTGGAGAACATTTATTATATGTGTCTCAATGGATTCTCTTCCACTATAGAGTTCCTAATTTTCAGAGACCTCATCGAGATCATCCATTTGGATGACATCAGGCCCAGGGAAAAATCTCCATAGGTGAGAGTGTCAACCCTCAGGGTTGAGAGTCTACCTCGAGTTTTTGTCTCCGGAGGACCAACATGGATAAAAGTCATTTAGACTCCACTAGGGGTGCGTCTGTGCAAGCTTGCCAGCCGGTTTTGGGGAACCCTTCTGGAGGTCATTTATGGCATCATTGGGAAGCCATCTGGGAACTCCTTGAGAGGTCATGTAGGGTTTCTTTGGGAAGCCATCTGGAACATTATCAAGAGTACATCTGTGACTTCCTTGAGAAGCCATCTGAGACCTAACCTGGAGGTCATTTGGGGCCTTCTCCAGAGGCCATATTGGGCTTTATGCTGAGGTCATCTGGTGCTTCCTCAGGAGGCCTCCTGAGACCTCTTCAAAAATAGTCATTGGGGCTTCCTTAAGAGGCAATCTAGGACCACCTCTTGAGGTCATCTGGAACTTCTTTGGGAGGTCATCTCGGGTTACCTGGATGAGAAATGTATGACCATCTTCGGACATCATGTGCGACTTCCTTGAGAAGACATATAGGGCCTTCTCTGGAGGTCATCTGTGCTTTTCTCAAGAGAGATATCTGGAACCTCCTCTGGAGTTTTTATGTCTCCTCCTTGAGTGGCCATCTGGGAGCTACTTGAGAGGTAATCTCAGCCTCCTTGAGAGGACACTATCTTCGGGAGCCATTTTGAACCTCCATGAGAGGTTATCTCGAGCCTCCTACAGAGGACATATGTGACATCCACCAGAGGTCATCTGTGGTCTTCTCAAGAGGCAATCTGGGACATTCTCTCTGTCATCTGGGACTTCCTGTAGAGTTCAACATTGAGTGGTGTGGGACATGTAATTTAAGTGTCTGTGACTATTGGTCTGTGTGTGTATGCTGATAGTTCTGTGTCCTGTATGCACTTCTGCTTACTCTTTTTCTCAGGATGGGGGAACAAGGCCTAAACTTGCCATATCCAAAAAATATTCTCCCCCAGGGTTATAGAGGCCCTCAGAGGAAGATTCATTGATGTAATCTCTCTCCTGTTCTTTGCCATCAGCACCTCTAATGTTAAGTCCTCACATACCAAAAGTGGTTACTTGTACCAGTCTGAGGTGGTACAATGTGGTAAGTTACCCTTATTACCCTTGAGATAGGAGCATGGAGGAGATGGTGGGCAGGCCCCCTTTTTAATATATGTTCCCTTTACAACTAGTGACCTGTATAACTGGAAACAGAAAACTGCATCATTTTCAGAAAAAAAGAGGGGCTCATTACTTCATTAGAGACAGTAATTTTCACACACAAGCACATGTTGGATGAGTGTCAGCAAATTTTACAGGTGCTTTTCACCTGGTAGAAAAGGGAGTGAATCCTGCTCGGTGACTTGAAGGTGGTCCTTGGACCAGACATTATCCCAACTAATGTACCAGACCATTTGGAGCAAGTCTTTCCACATACTTACCCAAGCAGAGACTAACAGTGATTGCGGTATGGAAGTGCTTACCTATTATTGACAGGTTCGATTTGCAGGGATACCACAGTGGCTAGAAAGCCAAGTCATCAATCTATGGTGAGTGAGATGGTACAGTTCCTCAGTGAGTACCCAAATGTTCTTCTGAAATTTCTCTGAGAATTCTATAGGATTTATAGGCCTATAGATCTTGAAGCCCTGGAGAATCAATGAGCCTTAAATATGGCCTTTGTTACCCAGTCAGCCCCAGATATTAGAAGAAAGCTTCAAAAGTTAGAAGGTTTTGAAAGAAAGGTGTATTTTAAGTTAGAAGTGGTTGGCCAGGAGGTGTTTGATAACAGAGATACCCTGGAAAAAAAGACTCTAAGAAGGGGGGTTGAGTTTTGATAGGAGTACCAGAATAGGGATCAAGAAACCCTTGGCAAAGACAGTACAATTCATTTGCAAATGGCAGTAGGGAACCTCTAGGACTAGATCAGTTTCCTTATTGCAAGCAAAATGTACATTGGGAAAAGCAATATCCAAGGAGGAGAAAGATAGAAAATGACAGCTTATGTATTCACATTAACCACCTGGAAAATGTGTTCATGTCTCTGGAGTAACATGAAAAGGAGCTTGAGGCTCTGAATTCCAATTGTGTTCAATTTAAAAATTAGCCCTCTGAATTTAAGAAATGAGGCAAAGAAAAATTCACACACTTCTATCTCAAAACACAGGCTTATAAAAGAATGAATCTCCAATATGTGCCAGTCCAAACCCACCAAGAGTTTAAAAGCACTGGACACTGGAGAAAACAGGGAGAATAATTTGACCTGAAGAAAAGATTTGAAGTTATAAACTTGTGAGAGTCAAAATGAGAAGAAAATCCTCAAAAGGAACCTAGAAAACACTTAGAATAAAATGAAATTCAAGTACATTGGCCTGGGTGAGCATGAGGCAAATTAGGAGACCACAGGTCAGAGGTCGACAGAAGCACAAGACAGCAATGCTGCCATCCTTGCTAACATCAAGTGTGGCCCAAAAGAGATCCTGATGCTGCATTAAGAAATTGTGGCCATGAAAATGGAGGCAGACCTAATATAAGAATGTATTAGGGTGAAGTAAATGTCTATTATAAGCCTTGAAGAGTGTCACCAGAAATTCAAAGCAACAGAGAAAGAGGGAAAAAGTAGCTAGCAGAGAAGACGGGGAAGTGCTGTGTCATAGAAGATGAGGCCAAGAAAATTGAACAGGAAAATATCAGGCTCAAGAAAGAGAGTGTTACTCTTCAGAAAGAGTTAGAGGACCACATGCTCTGATAGACAATGCCAGGCAAAAGGAAAGAGCATTAGGAAGAAAAACAGAAAAGCTAAACAAACAGTTGAAAGATCTGTCGCAAAAATACACTGAAGTCGAAAACTAGAAAGGGAAACTAATAGAGTAAAAGGCCAAAAAGACTGCTGAGATCTTCACCATAAATGTTATGCAGAAACATCTTGTCCCAATGGAACAGGAAGAGATGGAAAAATACCTCTCAATAGCATCTTTGTGAACTTAAGTGAGGAGCTGTAGAGCAAGCAAAGGTGTTGTGAGAAGGAGCAGCAGTTGGCCAGTCAAACGAACTCTCCTGTGACCCTGGGAAAACACTTGTAGGTTAAGGAGGTCATTGACAAGGAGAGTGGGATCATGAAAGCAAGTTTGAGAGAAAAGGAGAATAATATGGAAGAAGTCTCCAAGGTTCAGAGTACTATACAGGAGTAAAAGAACCTAGAGACCTTAAGATACAGGGAAACATATGAGCTGATCAGGTAGCTTGGGAGACCTCTCTAAAACCAGTGGGGTCTCTAGAGTTACTAGTCGTTAAGATTAAGGGAAGAAACAAATACAGTGGTAATATGTGGTCAAATGTTGACACTGGACTTGTGAAAAATGTAAACACTCTCAAGCTTTCTTTCAGTTTTTTTTTTAATTTAATTTTATTTTATTTGAGAACATACTGTACAGAGGGGTTACAATTACATTGGCAGGATAATGCATACATTTCTTACCAAGCATTGCAGCCTCCTCCTTTGTTTACCCTACACCTCCCTTCCCAGCCTCCCCCCTCCCCCCCACCCAATCATACCCCCCCACACACACCGACATTGTAAATCAAGCTTTCTTTCAGTTTACGTGTAGATATTTGCACCCTGGTAAATTGCTCCAGGCAACTGCCTAAAACTGTTCAAAAACCAGTGGGGCCTCAGGCTGACAATCCTTTGTAATATGTGAATGTAATTTCCAAACAGGTAAATGCTGAAAAGCTGGAACATATGGAAAGAATTCTTACGTGAGGAACCTCAGATGGTGAATTTGGGAAAGTGGACTTCACAGAGGTTAAGCCTGGAAAGTATGGGGGTTCGCATCTGTTAGTAATAGTGGACAGTTTTTCAGGCTGAGGTGAGGCATGTAATAATTTCTTGATTTGGCTTACCCTTATTTGTGGTGTACAAAGATGGCCCTGCATTCATGGTCTAAGTTCTCAATTATTAACTAGTGATCTAGGAATAAATTGGAAGTTACAATCCATTTATAGAACTCAGAGTTCAAGGCATTTGAAAGAATTTAATTTAGTTAAATTAAATTAAATTAAATACAGAGACTAAATTAAATACAGAGACTGTCCATGGCTAGGTGAGCCTCCTCCACTTTGCTCTCCTTCGAGCAAGATGTAGCCCTTATGTTAAAGCATTTAATCCCTTTGAAATACTTTAGGGTAGACCACCCCCTTTGGTTCCTAAATTTGGGAAGGCTATATTAACAGAAATGTCTAACTACAATCTGCAGGCTTTACAACATATTCTTTTATGTACCTA